>NC_072412.2:53014970-53317663 GCF_028858775.2 Pan troglodytes
AAGACAGAACATCCAAACCTCGCTTAAACTGCACATCACAAGTTGCATAATTCTAGAATTCTCAATTACAAACTGAGAGAAAATAGCCATGAGATCAAATTTAAAACCTCCCCATGTAAGCCCATATGAAATCAAATTAGTAAACCTCCCACAACTCATTTGTCTTCCCATATTTCTGTCTATATTTATTGAAATGTTTCATAGACTCTGCTAGTCACAACTCAGAGTTCTAAATAAGGAAAGAGCATCTGGTTTGAGCCCTGATTCCACAGAGTAGCCATGTGACTTTGGTCAAAGCCACTAAACTTCTACTTCCACTCATCATCTTTTTGACATCTGTAAAATTGCAATAATACCAGCTACCTTGTTCACCTTATGAGTTTATGGTTAAGATCACATGGGCTGATATATAAAATATGTGAAGTTATTTGATGAACTGCAGACCACTCTACAAACAGCAAATTGTATTATCTGCAAGAGGTCCCGCTCACTTAGGCAGCACATGATACAACACGTTTTGGTCTTCACCGTTGCTGTTTGGAGCCCTTGTCCTTGAGATTCACATTTCTCCCACCATTGCTTACTTTTGAGCCTTCTTTTGCACTGACCTGGCCCTCAACTTTCTAGGCACTGTCTCCTATTTCTGACCTTGATGACAGAGGTGACTTACCAGTGTTGACTCTTGGCAAACATCCTACCCAAGTCCTGGTCCCCAGGGCTCCATCCTAGTGTGAGCGAGTCTGCTAGTGCTCCTCCTAGGATATGCTCCTGAAAAAGGAAAAATACATTTCTTTTTTCACCTCTCTATTCCCATGCCCATTTCCTGGGTTCTGGCGAAGTGAGTGACTCAGGACAAAAGACAACCCTGTCAGACACCAAAGGATGAAGGGAGCTGGCCCACTCTCCACAAGCAGACAGCACTGAGATAATCATGAATCAGCATGTCACAGAGGCACATGCGATTGCTTCCCAGAGGTGGTGTGAATCAGGGGACAAAGAACCCCTTCCCCTCTTTCTAGGGCAGATCATCTTCCTATGGCCAGGAAAGAGAACACAGCTCACTGTCCTGTGCGTTCTAACCCTTTGTGCTGATGAGCTCCTTAACAAAAATAAGTATCACAGAAGAGTTTGGAGAGACTAGCCTGTCTCTTTGTTCCCACTTTAAGGCAAAGATTCAGAGGCACACTATTAGTTATGACACATAGGACAAATCCTTGACAGAATTCTTGAAACTCCGCAGTACGATTTTTAAAATTCCCACAAGAGATGGAATGAAAGAAAAAAAAAATATGATGTATGAGGAGCATGAGTGTGCCAGGCACTGTGGATGGAGCTTTACAATGTGACGTTGAATGTTCTCATTGGCTTTTTAAGTCAGCTTATGGACACCTGCCATATGTGGCTGCCCAATATGTTATAAACACCCTCCATACATTTTCATAGTTTCCCATGTTATCAATTTTGTCTGTCACTGGCATAATCAATTCAGGAAAACTGACCACTCCAGCCTCTCTTTCAACTGTGGTGCAGGCAGATGACCTCAGTCAGGTCCACCAATCAGATGTACCCTCATGAGTCTTCCATTTGGAAGTGAGCGATATGAGTGTGCAGGCTTTTGGGGGCATTTATATTGCTGACATGGGTGGTGGTAGAAAAGTCCAGCTTTGGAAATGGTAATAACAGTTCCAGGAAGATCAAGTTCCTAACAGCTGGATTCTAGCAGGCAGGTGGAGACAGCACCAGCAGGGTCCTCATGGTGTCACTCCTGTAGCCTGGTTTTCATTATGGTTTTGGAAAGCTTAGCTTTGAGTCTATTTCTCTAGCCCTCCCAGCAATTTCTGAGCTACTGAATATACTTTAAGAAATTCACTTTGTGAGTATGAGAAAACTGACTTATGGAGGCCAAGCCACAAAGGTCACACAGCTAGTCAGAGATGAGATGAGATGAAAATGAAAAAAAAATCTGTGCCATCTCTACAAGATTTTGAACTGTTTACCGAGAACATTGATTTCATTTTACCTATCCTCTTTTGTGTCCTGTAATATTTAACTTATTGATTCAGCCTTCTTTGCTCCAGGCTAGAACCTACAGACTACGTGATCAAGACATCAGGAAGCTTGGGGTGAAAAAAAAAAAAAGGTAGTTTTGCAGAGGATTTCAGCAGCCACCCTTGGCATAAACATTTAAGCGCTACAATGTGCTGTCAACTGAAATGGCCCTCAGTGACTCAGATGTGTTCTTCCAATGGTGGGTTATGCACTCTGTGACTCTCTCTAAGTCATTTCAAGGCAAGCATATGTCACTGATACAATCAACAGTTATTTATCAAACAAAAGCACATTAAGGAGGAATGTCACAGGCTTCAAGGGCCAGCAGGCTTGCTAGTGACTCAGAAGGGAGCCAGGGCAGGAAGTGAGACCTTGACACTGTGCATGGTTTCCAGCTACACAAGTTGCTGCTCATGTCAACATGTTCAAAAGGTATAAGTACATATGAAGAAATTTTTATCCATAAAATTGGACAAAATAGCATTTGGCCCAGAACGTCAGTCCTGATCAGTAAGTTAGTCTCTGCTTCCATGGAAGTCTGAGAAGGGGTCATACATTTTGAGGACACACATGAGGGTAGAATAGATCCATTCTATGCACAAACACACGCTCTGCCTATTCTGTTACCAGAAAGCAACCTTTGCTTTAGAGTTATAAGATGTATATATTTTTAATAAGGTCTTTTCTTTGAAATTGGATACAAGCCAACAGTTTGTTGAGAAGTCCCATGTATACAATGGAGTAAAATGATCAAGAGACCTATTTGTCTTAGCAGTGATCTGCTGCCAATGAACATATAGACTAATCGGAGGTGAGGACACATCCGTAGGAGTGTATAGTCCACTAAATAGGTTTGCCTCCCAACAAGAAAGAGAGTATTTTGCTATTGGCTGAGGAGCTTTATGGCAGAAAGTCCATAAGTCACTTGGTAGCCTGTCCATGTAAAGTGCACAAACAGCACGGACTTTTGGCAGGACAGATACATATTTTGACACCAGGAGTTAGAATTTCAACATATTAGTTTCTGGGGGGACACAAACATTCAGTCCAGAACATATATAGAAATAGTAAAATCTTTATTCCCAGACTTCAGCATGACACACACATGCACACACGAGAGACAGAGAGAATTTACTAGTACCACATGTTCACAAGTTAGATATTTTAGTGGTTACAAAGATTAACACTGCCATACTACTCTTATAGCTCATTTCCCTCAGAACTGCTTGTTGTCAATATCTGTACCATTTAAACAGATTCCCACCCTGACTCTACACCCCTGCCTCACTTACTTTTGGCAGCATTAAGCATAGTTTTACTCATAATCTATAAATCATTACATCTGTAGGCTTTCCTGAGAGATATTAATGTTGCTGCTTGAGAGTTTTCCTGAGGAATTCAATTCCTACAAAATTTGCAATGTTAGGCAAACCCGCTTTAAAAAAAAAAAAAAAAAAAAAAAAGCTTTTTATTGGGTGTGGGATTTCTCTGGATGTATGGCCACATATCCTTGGTCGAATTCTCACGACTGCAGTTGGACTAAATCCAGGCTCAGATTCACAGCCCAGGACCAAAGTGCACCTGTGGCAGGTGCAGAATGAGGCTCATCCTTGATTGAGGTAACCAAGAGATTTCTACCTTGGTTCTTGGACACTCCATTTACAGAAGACACCTGGAAGTCTGACAAGTAGCAATGAAACTCAAGTTAGAGATTTTGTGTCACTTTTGTTGTGCTTGATGAACTACAGATTAACCTCAGAGACACCCAAGATAGCTTGGCAGATTTCCTCAAAGGTCTAGGAGCAATTATTGGTCTTAGGCATAGAAGACCTTCAATCAATGAAAATTCACAGTACACAATGTACAGAGACTCTTGTTGAAGACTATTGAAAAAGAGGAACATGGAATTGCTTTTCTCTTCATCCTATCCCTGCATATGGGTAAAAATAAAACAATGGTGAAGCAAAAAATTTTCATGGGGCTCATAATTCAACACTAAACCCAAATTTATTTCAGACTCTTTCTGGAGTAAAAAATTTGGAATTTTCCAGCACCTCAGGTCTTCCTAATGAATAAAAACTCATTAATTCAACAAAAGCATCTAACAATATTAAAAGTTCTTGGGAAATGCTAAGTGTTGAGAGACGTCCACCAGAAAACTCAAACCCTATTACCCACAAGCCAATCTGTGTCTCAGCTGAAAGAACTTGAACTTTTATTGTTTGTTTTAATGTATATGTCTTCTTTCACAATCTTCTGTTGCTTGGTGATGCTCTCAAGAGATAACTTTGAATCACCAAGCTTCCCCATCTCAAATTGGCTTTCTCAAGGGCAAAGGGCCTGGTCAGTTCAGAAGAAGCACTAGCCTAGGAGTCAAAGGATCTCAGATACAATCTGAGTTCCATCACTTAACTGAGTGGCCTTGAAAACATTTCTTAATTTCTCTCATGCTTGAATTTCCTCTCTGAATAAAGAGGAGATGGAACATGATAACCTTTTAGGTTTCATTTAGATATAAAGTTTTACATATAACTGACTTATGCAAAACCTATTTCTCATTTGAAAAATGTGGAGAATAACAGCTACCCTGATTGTCTCGTAGGATATTTTGGAAAACATGTAAAACACTGAGGAAAGCAGAGCATGCACACATTCTGGGAAAATTATATAAGCCAAGCATTATTCTAAACAATTTATGTACAATATGTCAATGAGCCTGGCCAATAGTGGAATATGCTCTTTACTCATCAGCTTGCTCTACCCTCTAACCTATAATGTTTCTTTAGAAGTCACTGCCTCTACATTGTACTAGGGCTAGGGATGGGACTCAAAAAAGCATTTATGAATGTGAAATTCAATCGGATGTAAACAGACCAATACAAAGAGTATTATGTGCCTAGAAAGCAAAAAGAAGAAATTTGCATATATGGATTCAATAATAGGAAGGCTCCTTTAACTTGAAATTGTAATTTTTGTTTCATTAATATATCTTTAGCTTCTTAGCACACACTAAACTAACATACAGTGAGTTCCTCCCGCATCTCAACAAAACATGGTTTTAAGTTGAAAGGAACCAAAAAATAATTTAACTCAATAGTCTCATTTTGTAAGTAAATAAATTGAGACGTGGGTCTTGATGACTTGCAAGCATCACAGGGCTAGTTAGTGGTGGTCCTGGGACTTATGTCACTTTTCTGGTCCCCAGTCTGCTGCTCATTCTGTTACAGTTAAGCAGTCATTAGAGAGAGTAGGGGCACGAAGACCCAAGAGGAAGGGGAGAATACGGATTTGTATGAAAATTAATAATTTTGGCCGGGTGCGGTGGCTCACGCCTGTAATCCTGCACTTTGGGAGGCCAAGTGGGCGGATTGCCTGAGCTAAGGAGTTCCAGACCAGCCTGGGCAACACGGTGAAACACCGTCTCTACTAATATACAAAAAATTAGCCGGGTGTGGCAGCGGTTGCCTGTAATCCCAGCTACTCAGGAGGCTGAGGCAGGATAATCACTTGAACCCAGGAGGCAGAAATTGCAGTGAGCCGAGATCGCGCCACCACACTCCAGCCTGGGTGACAGAGCGAGACTCAGTCTCCAAAAAAAAAAAAGAAAGAAAATTAACAATTTTTGGCTCCCTCAGACCCAGTACTCTTCCAAGCTTAGCTAATACCAGCTGTTTCTTTTTTTTCTTTTTTTCTTTTTTTCTGATTTGTTTGTTAGTAGGCCCCTCTAGGCACTGATGAAGGAACCACCACAGTTCCCGTTGCAGCAGCCCTGATTCCAGCATTAATAGGTCCTCCAGTACAGAGCACAACCTCAACACAGCCTGACATTTAGATAAACTCATAGGGTGCTCTCAAAATTCTATCATTAAAATTACTGAGAAATGTCTAAATTTGCACTCAAAAGACTATCATTAAAGTCCAATATTGGGGTGAGCCAAAGTCAACTCAAAATATCCCTTTTCTATTTCATCGTTTTAAAAATAAAAAGAAATTGTTAGAGGATGAATCTACATCCTAGGCTATTTAGAAAACAAAACAAAACACAACAAACTATTTACCAAGATACTGTAATTAGCTAGATTCTTCTGGTTGAGCCCATAGCCTATTCACACATGTATTAAATGAAAGACTGGATAGTATCTTCAGTGACTGTATTTCAGTCTGCTTGTGCAACCAAAGTACCTCTGATTAGACTTAGGGAAATTCTGTACAAGGTTGAAATTTTAGCATGGTTGGAAAAAGCATTTTCCACATGAAGACTTTTAATATCTTAGTTACTAGAAGAAAGAGGAGAAAACATTGTCTGGTAAGCTTTGAACTGTGACTGTAGTTTTCAGATGACAGGTAAGGAGCTGAGATGGCTAATTATTATCCAAGAGGAGTCATTAAAATATTAGCTCATGAAGTGTGATTAAAGAATGCAAGCTTACACAAAACTGTGTATTTTTCTTTACACTGGGACCTGAAAAGTTACTTTTATTATTATATATTATACCATCATTATTATTATTTCTAAAATGATAATATGACATTACATTACTAGCTTGAGTCTCATCACTTCCAAATGTGATCTTGTGCTGACTTTCATGGAGGAATTCTAGAAGAGTAGCTTGTCAAAGGAGCAAATTTCTAGTATTCCCAAAACTGAGTGATGCAATTATTATTTTCCACCTGCTAACTTCCCAGAATATCAACATTTGTTAGCATTGAGCTTACTCTGGGCCATTTCCTACAGATGTAAACTTTTCTTAAAAAAGCCCTTATAAAAATATAATTATACAAGTTTATCGAACACTGTGGAGAAAGAAAGAGGTGGGTTTGACACCCAGACATAGCCTATGAGACACAATGGAATGAAAACATTTATTCAATTTTTAAATTTTTAAAAATCTAGTAAAGATGATTTTTAAATATAAAGGAATAAAACAAAGAAATAATTACTGGGAGATAAGTAAAGTAAGTGAAAAGAACACCAAACTATAGATCAAGGGTCAAAGGTTTAAGTCCCACTTGAATATATGACTCCTATTATTTTTCAAAACACATTTATTGAAGTTTAATTCATAAACAATAAAACTCCCCTTTTAATGTACAATTCTATGAGTTTTGACAATGCAATCACCACCATAAATAAAATACGGAACATTTCCATCGTACCAAAAACTTCTTTCATGCCTCTTTATAGTCAACCCTTTCTTTGGGTTGACTATAAACAATTCACAATTTCTAGATTTTTCTGATCCAATCCTCCTTGTAGTTTTGTTGAGCTAATATCAGCTGCTTTGTCTTCTCTGTGTTTCAGTTGGCCCCTTCCCCACCAACCACTGAAGAATTAGACACCGTCGTTTCCAGTGCAACAGCTTTGAGTCCCACATCTATATAAGTTACTCTTTTTGCTGAAATTCAGTGTCACTTTAAAATCTATAAATTGATTGTATTTTTGTGTCTTATCTGAGAAATTATTTGTGAACCCAAGATCACAAACATTTACTATGTAGTCATCTAGAAATTTTAGGCTTTATATTTAGATCCATTCTGAGGAGTTGGTTTTTGTACATGCATCTATATCCAAGATTGTTTGCGTGAGGTATAAATTATGGGTCTTTTTTGCATGTGGATATTCAATTATGTGTACATTATTTTTGGAAAAGACCATGCTAACATATTGTCATTTGACACTGGCAGTTAACTGGGACCTCAGCTGGTGTTGTCTACCATACCAGTGGTATGTGGGCTCTTCATTTGTTCTGGGCTTCCTTCCAACAAGCTTGTGACAATGTAGTCAGACTTCTTATGCAACAGCTTAGGGCTCCAAGAGCGAGTGCTCCAGCCAACAAGGCAAAAGCTGCATCACCATTTATGCCTTAGTCATAGCATCACTTCTGCTATACTCTATTGGCTCATGTGGCTACAAGCCCACCCAGATTCAAAAGAATGAATAAGAGGACAGAGGAGGCCACACTGAAGAAAAGCATGCAGAAGACTGATATTATTGGGGACTTCTTTAGAAAATACAATCTGCTACATCGAGCCCTTTTAATTTTATTATGCTTAATCTGAGAAAGTCATTGGAAGTTGTCCTACTTCCAAAGTCTTACAAAAGTGGCTTTTTGGATTCCTGGACAACATGAACTTCCATGAGGCAATATTAGCCTTGGGGGAAAAAATAGACTTATTGACTTGACTGAATCCTGGCAGGAGGACAAGATAGCTCAGAAAAAGTACACCTTAATTCTATTTTCCTTTGGGTGCCTGTATATGGTCACATAATTTTACATTCCCCTGAGGTATTAGAGATGTGAAGACTGAGAAAGGAATAGGAGAGGAATACCTTAGGGATGCCACTGTTTTTCTGTTGGCACCCCTCCCCCAATATCCCATGGCTGAGAAAAGGGATATGACCCTGAGGGTTTGGGTCCTGGTCTTTTCCTTCACATGAATATGTAGCTTGGACACAGGCCTATAGACCTGGATCTGTCATCTCTCACTGTTCAGAAGAGCAGACGGTGCAATGAGATACAAGCACTTTAAAAATGGCTGTCTTCCTCCACATAGGTTAAACCCATATTCTTTTTACTTTTTTTTTTTTTTTTTAGAAAAAGGAAAACTAATAGGATAATCAAATATCCAAGTAGAGACTGTCAAAGCTTACTAAGAAAGAAAGAGTAATATAAATTAGCCTTGGGATTGTCCATAAAAAACAATTCAGTGGAACATACACGATGTCCTTTTTACGGTTTAATCTTTACAGACACACATATTCTTCACTTATGTACTTCTCATAACACAGACATTTGCTGATATTTGTATTTAATCAAGACTTTCTTCCTAACCTCTGTTATTGGCTACATCTTTGGGGATCACTTTATGGAATGTGGGCAGTCATCATTAGGTATGGTATCCAGGCTCTCGGAGGGCTATTTCTTGCCCTTTTATACCAGTTCACATAGAATCACTGTGTGACATAACTAAACAATTTAAATCTTCATTGTAAAAGCCAACAGGTTAAAATAATTTCTACCACTTCCAGGATTGGATTAGAAGCTTAGATAGGCTGGAGCCTCAGGAGAACCCTAAGTGATTTCACTTTGAGTTTCTGGAGAGGACTGATGCTTGAGAAATGTGGAAGTTGCCCTCAAGAGGAGGAAAAGACCCGTGATTTTATTCATGCAGATGTTATATTCCCTGAGTATGAGAATAAAAACAGCTGGTTATTGGAGAGTTGAGCGTGTTAGGATTGGGATCTAGAAAAGTTGTTTTTCCAGGATATCTGAGTGGCTAATCAAAGAGCAGCACATGCTCTCTATAGCTTAAGTGAGAAATATGGCACAGGAAACAATCCTTTTAGATAGAAACAGGCACAAGTTCCAATCTGTAAACAAATGTAAAAATAAAAGTTGTAAACTGTAATAAATGTAAACTTCCCTAAAGTCCAAAAAAGTCAGCATGTGACATAAGTTGAAGGAAGTTTATTTTTAAAAGCTCAAAGATGGTGGTGGACTGAGCATACGTTTTACCTTCTGCATCACCAAGCTGCATGCCCTTCCCTCACAAATAATAAAAAGGGGGAGGTGGGAAAAGAAACAAGCACTGAAAGAAAGAGGATGAATAAGTGAATGAATGAAACATCTTAACAAACCTTTGGAAGTGGGAAGCACATAAGCAGGTTAATGAATGAAGCAGGCAGAGACACTGAAGCCTTGAGTATACTTGGAAGAAACTACAGACAGGCTGGTCAGTTAGTTGGGCAGAGATCTGAACACCTCTGAGCTAAGAGTCAGCAAGCAGAGCAAGTGGCAGGAAGAAAAAGTGAAAATTAAAGGTGTAATTGAAGGTCAATAAATATGCATTGCAGACCACTTAGCCAATAAAACAGCCACATCCATTATGTAGCCATAACCCCACATATATGTAATTGGGGTATAAAAAAAGAGGCAAGAATTGGAGACAATTTTTTTTATTTGTGAGGGAAGGGCATGCAGCTTGGTGATGCAGAAGTGAAGCATATGACCAGGTCCACTCCCATGTTTTTAAAATTGTTATTTTTAAAAGCATAACAATTTCTAAGCATGAAGAGCCCAGACAGTGGACCTTTGCTCATAAAAGTAAAACCTGGCCTACTTGCCTGTAAAGAAATTAAATTAAGTGCTTGGAGAAAATGAAAATTTCTAGGGTTCACGTGGGCACAAAATAATAAAGTTCTCTTCATTGTTATAATGATAGCTTCTAAAGTTCCAGCCTGTCAACTTCTGCTTCTGGCTATGACTGGAGTAACAGACATAGCCATTCCTCCCCCATTCAACAATTGAAAATCACACAAAATATATAAAACAATTTTTCAGACTTAAATGAAAGGCAGTGCAGATTCTTGAGAGAAGAGAACAAGTGAGATATGAGACCGATGGTTTCCAGAACATGTCCAGGCTGAAGAGCAGGAAGGAGGGTATCAAAAAGAGCATCTCAATCTCCCTGTGATAGGGAGACAGAGTTTAGAACTGAGGGATGACAAGGTGTTTAGAATTTGCAGGAAAGATTGTAGGAAAGGGGAGAGCATTGCAGAAAGAGAGCCTTGGACATCTTTAGAGGGTTTCCCTCAGATCTTCAGCAGACTTTTCAGTGAATCTTTGTGAGAATAGTACTTAAGGCTAAGAGAAGAATTTCTAGATAAAAGCAGGGAGAGAACAATCCTCAGAATTCTCACAGGGCTAAGAATAATTCACAATTCCAACAGCCAGAGTTGAGAAACCCCATACTGCACAGAACATTAAGTAGGACATTCACAAGGGTGTTCCCTAAGTCATGGGGGGCAATTAGAGCTGGACTAAAGGCTGCTCTGGTCCCACATAGCAATGCTTGCATGGAAGCCTTGAAATAATCAAATAATTTTCAAGTAACTTAACTGCACCCCAGAACAAATCTCAAGATTAGAGGAATGCAGAAAAATGCAGCAGCCAACAATGAAAAATTCACAATATCTGTCATCACATAAAAAATACTAGGCATGAAAATAAGAAAGAAAATACAAAATATAGTAAGAAAAAAATCAATCTGTAGAATCATACTCAAAAATAACATAGCTGAGAGAAATAGAAGAAAAGGATACTAAAACAGTCATTGTAAATCTATTTCATACGTTCAAGAAGGTAGAGGAAAGCATGAGTATGTTAAGGACAGACATAGAAGATATTTCTTAAAATACACAAATTGAAATTTACGGAACAAAAATACCATGGGTGAGATTTTAAAAAGTAAAACACTTAATGAAATTAACATCAGATTAGACACTACAGAGCATATGACTAGTGAAATGGAAGATAGCAATAGATATTCAAAATGAGAAAGATGGGGGAGGAAAGACAGAAAAAATTAAACAGGGTATCAGTATGCTATGAGACAACTTTAAGTAGCCCCATATATATGTATTAGAGTATCAAAAGAGAAGCAGGAATGGCGGACAAAAATATTTGAAGGAATAATGGCTGAAAATTTTCCAAATTTGGTGAAAACTATAAATGCACAGATCCAAGTAACTCAGTCAAAGCAAAGGAAAATAAACATGAAAAAAGCCATTAAGGCACATGATTAATGACAAAAAAATTAATTCAAATGCTCAAAACCCAGTGATAAAGATAAAATCTGAAGAAAGAAGAAACAAAAAGACACCTTACATGTAATATGTAAAACAAAAATTAGAACAGCAGACTTTACTTCAGAAACGATGCAAGCCAAAAGATAGTAGAGAAACATTAACTTAGGAGTATTGAAAGAAAAACATCAAACTGAAATTCTATACTCAAAAAAAGTAACTTTCAAACACAAATGTGAAATATTTCCAGATAAAAATAAAAGCTGAGCTAGTTCATTGACAGCATTCCTGCTTACAATAACTGTTAGTCTTTTAGGCAGATGGGACATTATATCAGATTAATATCTGGATCTACAGAAAGGAATGAAGAGCACTAAAATGGTAAACATGAATAAATATACATTTTTATTTTCCAACTTTTTAAAAATGTTTTAAAAGGTTTTAACATGTGGGATTTATAATATATGTAGAAGTAAATGCATGACAAAAATAGTAAAAAAGAGGGAAATAGAAGTATACTGCTTGAAGGTTCTTAAACTATTAATCCATGTGAAGGAATACAATTTACTTGAAAGTAAATTGTAATAAGCTGAAGAAGTATTCTATAAAGTCTAAAGCAATCTTAAAAATAAAGCACAAACAAAAAACAGATGTACCTAATAAGCCAATACAGGAGGTTAAATGGAATCATAAAAATATCAATTCATCTAAAAGAAGAGATAAAATTCTTGTTTATAATAGAATTTTAGCCAATAAAAGACAAAAATGAGAGAATTAGAAAAACAGTTTTTATTTTTTACTTTTATTTTAGGTTGAGGAGTACATGTGTAGGTTTGTTATATAGGTAAATTACATGTCATAGGGATTTGGTGTGCAGATTATTTTATCACCCAGGTAGTAAGCATAGTACACAATAAGTAGTTTTTCAATCCTCGCCCTTCTCCCACCCTCCACCCTCAAGTAGGCCCTGGGGTCTGTTGTTTCCTTCTTTGTGTTCATATGTACTCAATGAGTAGCTCCCACTTATAAGTGAGAACATGTGGTATTTGGTTTTCTGTTTCTGTGTCCGTTTGCTTAGGATAATGGCCTCCAACTCCATCTATGTTGCTGCAAAGGATATGATCTCATTTTTTATGACTGCATATTATCCCATGGTGTATATATACCACATTTTCTTTATCCTTTCTACTACTGATGGGCATTTGGGTTGATTCCATGTGTTTGATGTGGCGAATAGTGCTGCGATGAACATATGCATGCATGTGTCTTTATAGTAGAAAGATTTATAGTCCTTTGAATATATACCTAATAATGGGATTCCTGGTTTGAATGGTAATTTTAAGTTCTTTTAGGAATCACAGAAAAAAAGGGAATGCTTATACACCACTGATTGGAATATAAATTAATTCATCCATTGTGGAAAGCAGAAAATCATCATTTTAAAATACCTAATAAGAGAATGGGTCTAAAAAATTATTTGCAGTAATTATTAAAATCATAAAGCCTATGGTTTTCATAATGAATGGATCAGGCTAGTATCACCTGAACCACCTGCTATGGTTTGGATATTTTGTCTTTTCCAAATCTCATGCTGAAATGTGATCTCCAGTGTTGCAGGTGGGCCTAGTGGGAGGTGTTTGGTCATGAATGGCTTAGTGCTGTCCTCATGGTAATGAGTGAGTTCTTAGTCTATGAGTTCATGTGAGACTGGTTGATTAAAAGAGCCTGGTACCTCCTGCCTCTCTCTCTCACCATGTTACATGCTGGCTCCCCTTTGCCTTCCACCACGATTGTAAGCTTCCTGAGGTCTCACCAGAAGTAGATGCTGGCACTAGGCTTCATGTACAGCCTGCATAACTGTGAGCCAAATTATCCTCTTTTCTTATAAATTACCCAGTCTCAGGTATTCCTTTATAACAATGCAAATGGATTAACACACCACTTTTATGTCTTCTCATCAATAAAAGACTAGACATGTGCCTGCTGCTGTGACGCAACAGGACATGCACAACACCAGCAATGAAAGATTCTTGTCCTTAAACCACACAAAACAAAAATGCTAATATAAGCAAGTTTTTCCATCTATGTAGGATATAGAAAACTGTTAAACACAGGAACAGAAAGTCAAACACTGCATGTTCTCACTCATAAGTGGGAGTTGAACGATGAAAACATATGGACACAGGATGGGGAACAACACACAACAAGGCCTGTCAGGGGTTGGGGAAAAGGGGAGGGAGGGAATTAGGACAAATACCTAATACATGCGGGGCTTATAACCTAGATGACGGGTTGATAGGTGCAGCAAACCACCATGGCATATGTATACCTACGTAACAAACTTGCACATTCTGCACATGTATCCCGGAACTTAAAGTAAAATTTTTAAAAATTAAAAAAAAAACTGTTAAAGGATACCACATGTATACAAAGCTAAATTCAGAATTTAAGATATTTAATAAACTAAAAGATCCAGCTCCTTCCACCAATAAATGTCATGAGAAAGTTTTAAGAGAACTATCAGCCAAATGCAACATGTGGGCCTTGCTTGGATCCTGATTCAAACAAAGCAACTGTAGAGGGACATTTTCATACAGTCAGGGAAAAAGTGAGGAGGGACTAGATACTAGATATCTTCTCCATAATCTCTCATGCATCTCTCCTGAAATACAAAACAACTCTCAAAAAATGATTTTTGTTACATTCTTCTTTATTTGGTTTGGTTTTTAAAGTCCCACTTTAATTATACTGACACCTGTTTTATTCTTTACCAGCTTTAATCACTTGCACTGATATTTAATGGAGAGAATGATGTATATAAGAGAACAGTTGCCAACTTGCAAATGCTAACAAAATGCTAAAAGACCACATGCATCTGTTAGGCAAGTAATAATTCATATGAGAAATTATATGAGATAATTATACAAGATAATTAAAACACATAAACCACAATAATTCAATATCACCACCAAATACTTCAAAGTAGCTAAGGGACTGAAGGACATGCCATCCCAAAATTTGCCAAATTGGTAAATTGATTATTTCAAATTAAAAACATTGGAGAAATTGGAGTTTCAGAAAGGGCTAGATGACCTGTCCCTTTCTGCATGCATCAAGTCATAAAGATTCCTCTGGGAGGGATACCGTCCCTGTACCAGAGAGAGAAAACAGCCTTTATCCCCAGAGCGGTAATCAGGGGGCTGCAATGGACCTGAAGAAAGGAACTTCCCGAAGTAACCCTTATCTCGCAGTAGTTTTACACCCCGCCCACCTTGTATCTCCTAGTGACTTCCCTAGAATTTACTGCCCCTAACCAGGTCCTCTTGTCCCATCATTTCTTTACAAATTTTTCATTCTTTGTCCAAAACATATAAAAGCATTTTGCTTTGACCATGTCTGTGGACTTCAGTCTCTTGTGAAAATCCCCATGTACATGTAAAACTAACAAAATGTATATGTTTTTCTCTTGTAAATCTGCCTTATGTCCATTTGGTTCCTAGTTTAAGCCAAAGAGGCCACATAAAAGCTATGGGGGTTTGGAGATGATCTCTCACTCCCCTGGACAGCATTGTGTGACTCATCAAATACTCATTGAGTTCCTTACCATTGTCATTGATGCAGAGTATATTAATAGTTTCTGTTCTTCAGAAAAGCCCTGTTTTCTTCTTGAAAATAATATACAAACTGAGCCTAAAGTCTTTTCAATCTTAAAATGTTCAGTCAGCAATATTTTGAATATCTCCCCCTTTTCAATTATTATTATACTTTAAGTTTTAGGGTACATGTGCACAATGTGCAGGTTTGTTACATACGTATACATGTGCCACGTTGGTGTGCTGCACCCATTAACTCATCATTTAGCATTAGGTATATCACCTAATGCTATCCCTCCCCCGTCCCCCCATCCCACAACAGTCCCCAGTGTGTGATGTTCCCCTTCCTGTGTCCACGTGTTCTCATTGTTCAATTCCCACCTGTGAGTGAGAATATGCGGTGTTTGGTTTTTTGTCCTTGAAATAGTTTACTGAGAATGATGGTTTCCAGCTTCATCCATGTCCCTACAAAGGACACGAACTCATCATTTTTTATGGCTGCATAGTATTCCATGGTGTATATGTGCCACATTTTCTTAACCCAGTGTATCATCTGGGTTGGTTCCAAGTCTTTACTATTGTGAATAGTGCCGCAATAAACATATGCGTGCATGTGTCTTTATAGCAGCATGATTTATAATCCTTTGGGTATATACCCAGTAATGGGATGGCTGGGCAAATGGTATTTCTAGTTCTAGATCCCTGAGGAATTGCCACACAGACTTCCACAATGGTTGAACTAGTTTACAGTCCCACCAAAAGTGTAAAAGTGTTCCTACTTCTCCACATCCTCTCCAGCACCTGTTGTTTCCTGACTTTTTAATGAGCACCATTCTAACTGGTGTGAGATGGTATCTCATTGTGGTTTTGATTTGCATTTCTCTGATGGCCAGTGATGATGAGCATTTTTTCATGTGTCTTTTGGCTGCACAAATGTCTTCTTTTGAGAAGTGTCTGTTCATATCCTTCGCCCACTTTTTGATGGGGTTGTTTGTTTCTTGTAAATTTGTTTGAGTTCATTATAGATTCTGGATATTAGCCCTTTGTCAGATGAGTAGGTTGCAAAAATTTTCTCCCATTCTATAGGTGGCCTGTTCACTCTGACAGTGGTTTCTTTTGCTGTGCAGAAGCTCTTTAGTTTAATTAGATCCTATTTATCTATTTTGGCTTTTGTTGCCATTGTTTTTGGTATTTTAGTCATGAAGTCTTTGCCTATGCCTATGTCCTGAATGGTATTGCCTAGGTTTTCTTCTAGGGTTTTTCTGGTTTTCGGTCTCACATGTAAGTCTTTAATCCATCTTGAGTTAATTTTTGTATAAGGTGTAAGGAAGGGGTCCAGTTTCAGTTTTCTTCACATGGCTAGCAAGTTTTCCCAACACCACTTATTAAATGGGGACTCCTTTCCACATTTCTTGTTTTCGTCAGATTTGTCAAAGATCAGATGGTTGTAGATGTATGACATCATTTATGAGGCCCCTTTTCTGTTCCATTGGTCTATATATGTGTTTTGGTACCAGTACCATGCTGTTTTGGTTACCGTGGCCTTGTAGTATAGTTTGAAGTCAGGTAGCATGAGGCCTCCAGCTTTGTTCTTTTGCTTAGGATTGTCTTGGCTGTATGGGCTCTTTTTTGGTTCCATATGAAATTTAAAGTAGTTTTTTCTAATTCTGTGAAGGAAGTCAATGGTAGATTGATGGGGATAGCATTGAATATGTAAATTACTTCAGGCAGTATGGCCATTTTCACAACGTTGATTCTTCCTATCCATGAGCATGGAATATTTTTTCCATTTGTTTGTGTTCCCTCTTACTTCCTTGAGCAGTGGTTTGTAGTTCTCCTTGAAGAGGTCCTTCACATCCCTTGTAAGTTGTATTCCTAGGTATTTTATTCTCTTTGCAGCAATTGTATTGGGTTTTATGATTATTAGGGTTACTAAATCAAGCTGAAGCTGGATATGTTTCAAATTTAATTGATGATGTCTTACTGCCAGACTTCACATTGCAGTTATTTAGATTAAATAATCTTACATATAGAGAGAATGTTTGTGATACAGTTGCTCCAAAGTCAGTTGTTTTGGGAGCCCAAACCTCCAGGTGGGATTTCAAAGCCCATATAGTGGGCTTTTCCACTGTCTTTCTATGTGAACATAAGCAAGTTACTTAGAATACCTGTGCAAAATGGAAACAATCATAGAGTACGTGTAGCCTAGCAACTTCTCGAAATTCTTATTTGACAATGTCTATAGAGCGCTCTCTGCTTGTTAGAGGAAGAGGGACTTTGTAAAAACAAGCCATTACTGGTATCTTAAGGCAGTACCTACTGGAGCAGGGTCATATTGTTCCACATTTGCCACCAGTTCTGTAATTCTTTGAAGAGCTAAGCTATCCAGGATTGGAAATAATTTTAATAATGTATGTACAGGGACAACCTCAGTTAAATAACACAGAACTGGAGACTTCAAGCAATGAGCATTTCTCCAAACAGAAGAAAACCCACCTCCTTCACAAGCAACAATAGCAATTAAAACAATACTTATTTAGCAATTACTATGTGCCGAGAACTCTTCTAAATGTGTTACATGCAATTCCTCAATTATCATAGCAACCCTGTGAAATAGACAATATTCCTATTTCCATTTGATAGATTTTAAAAAAGGCACTTGGAGAGCTTAATTGGCAAAGGCAACTCAGAAATTGCAGTCACAGGATATAAAGGCAGGCCATCAGATTCAGGGCAGAATTTTGACCACTATTCATGTCCAGTCAAAGGCGAAAAAGCATGAGGACTTTAGGAGGAAAAAAATATTTTCCTCTTCACTTTATGACATCAGCCAAATTTTTCATATGATCCACAGATTTAAGGTTGGATGATACAAATTACAGAGGCAAGGAAAGTAGAGGCCACAGCTGTGGTCCTTGAAGGGTTTGAGTTCCAGGAAGACCTGCTATAGACATACGAATCCTGGAAAGGTAAACAACATACCTAGTTGTGACCTGTAAGGCAATGACCACATGCTCCTAGAGTTTAGCTAACACTACTCATATAACACTAAGCATACAACTGGGATCAGCCACCATGTTAATCTCTGACGCACCAAAAGTTTCACTCAGTCTATCATTAACAAGGAAAAGAAGTGATAGCCAAATGCATTCACAAGTTATACCAGGCTGATCTCATTTATTTTTTGAAAGAATCCCTAAACTGATAGAGAGAATGCCATAAAGTTAGAATACCTGAAATTCAGTAAAGGTTTTGGACAAGATACTCAAATGTAGGCTGATAATGCCATAGGTAGATGGATTTGGACCTTGTTGTAGGACTAGAGAGGGCTCATTAATGAAACACAAGTTCAATTTAATGGAATGCACCTTGTCTCATGTTGCAGAGATTTCCCCTGTCATCTTCAATGTTTCTATCAATGATTTGAATGAGGACATTGATATGGTTTGGCTGTGTCCCCACCCAAATCTCATCTTGAATTGTAGCTCCCACAATTCCCATGTGTCATGGGAGGGACCTGGTGGGAGGTAATTGAATCATGGAGGCAGATCTTTCCCGTGCTGTTCTTGTGATAGTGAATGGGTCTTATGACATCTGATGGTTTTATAAGGGGGAATTTCCCTGCACAAATTCTCTCATCTGCCGCCACGGGAGGAAGACGTGCCTTTTGCTTTCCACCATGATTGTCAGGCCTCCCCAGCCACGTGGAACTGTGAGTCCATTAAACCTCCTCTTTTTCTTTATAAATTACCCAGCCTTAGATATGTCTTTATCAGCAGCATGAAAACGGATTAAGACAGACATAAAAAGCAAATGTACCTAATTTGCAGATTTCAAGAATCTGGGAAATGCCTGAAAGCTGAATAACAGAATCAGAAACCAAAGAGTTTAACAGACTGAAATGAGGAATTCAAATTAACAAAATAAAACATAAACAAAGTTTGACTCATTCTGTGTGGCACTGGAAAGGAGGCCAGAATTGGTCAGTAGAATTTACTTAAAGGCAAAATTTATTTTAATATGGAAAGTACCTTTCTAAAAATACTATTTCCAAATATTTTAAAATAAATATCTTAAGAAGAAAAGTAAAAAAATACAAAACCCAGGAATTTTTATATTAGACAATTGGTTGCCTAAATGGTTTTCTCTTTAATAGAGTATTGAATAGCAAATAGTTTTGTAAGAATATATTATGTATTTTTGTATATTCAAGTATGCCATTGGAAAAATAGAGGATATTAGCCTCTCTGTATTTCAAAGAATTTCTTTGAAGAGTCAATTCAAATAAAAGAACCAGCTTATGGAATTTTCAGAACTCATGAAGCCAAACCAGGAACATAAGCTACAGCAATTTTGCCACACAATAGCTGTGTTGCCTGCATATGGCTATTTAATCATGGTCCTTTACACAGAGATGTAGCACTGAATGAAGAAGAGAATATGCAGAGGAACCCAAGAGTGAAAAGGACCTTGCTTTTCTTTTGTTTCAGCTTCACTTAATATACTATGCCTTCTATTGCATATGCAACCCATAAGTTTTTTAGCTATTTATAGATTAGTTATATCACCAGAAAAAAGACACAGGATAAAACATTTCAGTGCCAAAATTCAGCTTTTCTGAGTTCACTTGTTCACTACTAACAGATTTTTTTTCCTGTGTATTTTTAACTTAAGCCATTTAACTTCTCAAGAGATTTTGTTGTCTTTATGCGTTTTAATTTAAAAGCTGTTAAGAGTTTTTCATTTCTTTGTTTGTATATTCCACTAATAGTTTTATCACATGTTTTGAATCATCTATATATGGACATTAGAATTTACAAAACATTGTTATGTATAAAATTACTTGAGAGTAGATTCATGCTAATATATTGTAACAGATTTTTAAAGAGACACTGTAAACATCTAGGTATATTGAAGCCATAGTTAATGATTACTGTAAATTTTCAAAGATTTAAAAATTCTAAAACTATAGTATTCTCCAATGAGCAAAATTTAAAAAGTGATTTCAGAGAGTACACTATAATTGAATTTCAGTAAAAATAATTGGTATAATGTCTTCTAACATCTAATATGGGAACATTTCAATTCAAAATGGTGCAATCAGTTTATACATGACAATGATACATGCACAGACACACACATGGATATGCACACACAAAGAGAATATTGAAAAGACTTATCTAGATTAGAAAAAACATATAAGCAACTCTGGTGGAATCAAAATGTCAAAGAGTGAACAGGCTGAAATCAGAGGTGTGTTAAGCCCAGGATGCTGAAGCAGGTATTGAGGGCTTGGCTCTTTCAGAGTGAAGGAAACTAAAAGTGCTCCATATGAAATAGGAATAGGATTTAGTGAAGGATAAGAATAATGCGAGTTGGAGTCATTGCTTAAATCTGGGGGCTCAGCTCCACCCATCTTCAACTAAAAGGTGTGCTTATTGTGCATCCTTACCCACAGTTGTTATAAAAGCTGATCAGAAGAACACTAAGAGCCTCATACTCATGAATGGAATAGTACTAGGTGGTCCTGCAATTTGTTCTGTGGTCATCTCAGGTAGAAGCCTCAAAGCTAAATTACAAGACTTTGTATTTGTTTGGGGGACCAAAGGTCTAGATGAAGACAATTTTAAAACTGATACATGGAAAAGAGGTGGGAATGAAGAAGAGAGAGGAGACGGAGATTAAGAGTGAAGCTGGATTAGGAAAGAGGAAGTTGAAATAGGGCAATGAAGAGAATAACATGGAAAGCAGCAATGGAAATATATATATATATATGAAACAAATGTATATATATATATTCACTATCAAAATGAGCTTGACAAGAAAAACATTAAAATATATTAAGAATTTTGTTGAAGGAAACAGTACAAAATCAGCTTTCAAAATGGAAATTACTTCCGGTGATAATTTTATAGAGCACATAAAAAACATTTCAATAATTATTTCTAGGATATTCAAAGAAATACATAAAAATGTTTCTTCCAATAGTATAAGAGATTATGAAACAGATCAGAAAGCTCAGTCAAGTAGGAATTACAAATCATCAAGCATAAATCTTAGAAGGGAAATATATAGTATTTAAAACTTAAAAAAATCAGTAGAGTAAAACCTAAATTGGAAATAGTCAAAAAAAAAAGTTATTGAAAAATAGCACCAAGAAATTTACCAACACAGAAAAACAAAAATATATAACTATAAAAACCATTTAAGTCCAGTTGGTTTTTCTTCTTTTTTTTTTTTTTTTTTTTGAGACGGAGTCTCGCTCTGGTGCCCAGGCTGGAGTGCAGTGGCGCCATCTTGGCTCACTGCAAGCTCCACCTCCCGGGTTCACGCCATTCTCCTGCTTCAGCCTCCCAGTAGCTGGGACTGCAGGCGCCCGCCTCCACGCTTGGCTAATTTTTTGTATTTTTTAGTAGAGACGGGGTTTCACTGTGTTAGCCAGGATATTCTTGATCTCCTGACCTCATGATCTGCCCGCCTCGGCCTCCCAAAGTGCTGGGTTTACAGGCGTGAGCCACCGCGCCCAGCCCCAGTGGATTATTTTTAACGTAAATTCCCAGGAACAAGGAATGGAGAAGAAACATGCATAAGAATAATTGCTGAGACTCTTCCAGAAATAATGACATGAATCCTGACCTTCAGAGTACACTCTGAATAGAAAACTAGATACAAATCTAAACATAAACATACATCTTTATATATCTTTCCATATGGCAATAAAATGACTTTGCAGGATATCAAAAATCAAGAATTAACTGTGAAGACCATCAGAGAAAAAAATCATATTCCCTACACAGATAGAGGACTAGAGGAAAAGCAGACTTTTTATTAGTTATAATAGAGATGGGATTAGCTATGTTGACTGTTATTTCCCCTCATCACTCTGAAGATATTATTTCTGATAGAATAGTAGAAATAAAATACACTCTATCTGAAGATTGAATAATATCTTCAGAGTGATGAGGGGAAATGACAGTCAACATAGTAAATTAGTCAAGAATGAGAATAAAATGATAATATTAAAAGACATAGAAACACTACAAGGACTAACCCATTCACAGATCTGTACTAAAAAATCTATTGAAGTATTTACCAGAGGAAAGATGAAAGAGAAGAAATGATGATAAGCACTAAAAGTGATTTAAAATATTGATATATATCTCAAAGCAAACACATAAATAATTATGCTACTGTTAGAAGTATAACATTAAAACTTGGGGTGGGGGGTTGAGATAGAGTTTTCCTCTGTTGCCCAGAATGGAGTCCAGTGGTGTGAACATGGCCCCTTCCAGCCTCAACCTCCTGAGATCAAGCTATCCTCCTGCCTCAGCCTCCTAAGTAGCTGGACTACACATGCACACCATTGTGCATGGCTAATATTTTATTTTTTGTAGAGGTGAGGTCTCACTATGTTGCCCTGGCTGATCTCAAAATCCTGGGATCAAGCAATCTTGCCACGTCAAATACCAAAGTGCTGGGATTACAGGCATGAGACGTTGCACTTGGCCAAGATTAAAACTCTTAACAGGATTAGGAGGGTTGTTTAATAAGTAGACAAAACAAGTTTATTGACTGCAGGATTCAAATACTGAATATTGATTCACTAGGAATATTTATAATTAAAAATTTCTATCAAAATGTAAAACTCAAGAAGATTGGGCTTCCAAATAAAAAAATTTTAAAAACTATATAACATTTTCTCAATTCAAGATAGAGAAAAACAGAAAATAGGAAAATAATGCTGATGATCATCATCATGTCAAGGGGAAAATATAAGAATCCTAAGTTACTACTTTGCTCCATCCTAAGTAATTACTTTGGAATACCTGAATAAAATGGATATTATATCACATATTACATGTACATATGAATTGTATGTATTAACAATTTTCTTAATATTGAAAGATATTTCTAACTCCCATTTCAATGTCCATATTATGGTATTAATATAGTGCATGAATATATTTTTTAATGGTGTATTTAGGATAATCCCATGATTATTCAGAAGGTAAAATGATCCACAGTATTTTTAATGTATTCTTTGTAAGATTTTTTTGTGCCCACATAATATTGACTTTGTAAAAAGGATTTGAAAATTTTACTTGCCTGTCTATGCTGTGAAATATTTGAATATAATAAGAATTAAAGATTAACTTAAGGATTCGTTTACTTCATCTGTTAAATTCTTTTTATGAAGGCAGTTGTGTAGTCCTTTGACAGATTCATTTTGTTTATAGTAATTAGTTCGGGTATTTTTCTCTGTATGGGTGGTTATTTTATAAACAGACTGTCCCTCTCTTCTGGTGCCTGTTAGGTATATTTTCTTGGAATAGCATCCTGGACAATGAAGAAAAAAGACATGTGGAGCCTGGGACATTGAGGAACATCACACAGCCACAGCACAGTGTTTACATCCTCGTATTTCCACTAACATGTAGCTGCTGAACTCAATCCTGGCCTAAAATCATAGGTGAGAAATTGGTGTATATCAAATGTATGGATGGATTAACAAATGAAATGCATACAAATTAAATATTCCATAGATAAGTGAAATGTGTACAGATAAAATATAGCTAAGATATATGGAGAATTTTTACTTCAAGATAGGATTCCTTTATAAATGTGTGCTTGTTTAATGTAACAACTGAAGTAGGAAAACACCAAATTCACTAGCACATTTTTGGTTTTGCTCACATTAGCTATGACCTAATCTGACCTTTAATGATAGTCTAGCATAAGTATGTCATCTTCTCACTAGGTAACACACTTCCCTCAGGTGTGTGTATACGATGAAAACAATAATAGCTGTTCTGTGTGATCTCAGCGGCTCCCCTGCTCGGTTCTCTGATCTTTGATGTTTCACACCTTTTTGTTCTACAGTCATGTCATCAATGTTGCTTTATTGTATCAGGGTTCTATAGTTAATTATACATTTCTTTACTTAATGTATTTATTTATCCATTCAACAAATAATGTTAAGTTTCTAGGCACTGTTCTAGACATCAAAGATATGGGTAGAACAAGAAGCTGACTGGAGGAAATAATTCAATTTTGCTCAAACACTTGTACACAGTTTGCTTAAGAATCAGGTATCTGTCACATTATTTCTCAGGGATTTTACTTTATCCAGTACTTCTTTCCAAAGGCCAGGTTCTTACATGACGACTTTAATGTGGGTTTAGGTGCCTGTCAGCTATTGCTTTAATCATGGTGCTATGAGGTGAGCACAAGAAATTTCAATATAATTAAGGAATTGATTTGATTGTTAAGGGTGTTATATGTGCAACAGAATCACCTGTGAGTTCTGGGTGATACTAGACAATGCCCACAGCTATAGTCCTGGGAAAAGATATTTGTTCCCCTCAATTAATAGGGTGATGCAAAAAATAGAATAAATTAGGATTTTAGCTGCATTGAGAATTCTAGCTTTCAAATGCAATTACTATTATGGCAATTGCTATCTTGTTTTTCCCAGTGTTAATTAAAGTTCCTGTTAGATAATTCTGAGGTAAGAATGGCTGCTCCACGGTTTAATTCTTTCCAGTGGTTCTGGAAAAAGTAACTAAGCAAACAATGACCATACTATTCAAGACTAATTAAATAAGTTTCTTGAAAGTGTATGTTATTCATGCTATAAATTTTTTTCTGTAAAATTGCTTAATACTGTAGTTATTATTTTCAATTTCCAGCTATGGAAAAAAGTAATTTAGAAATTAATTGAGAGGAGGAGCCAAGATGGCCGAATAGGAACAGCTCCGGTCTACAGCTCCCAGTGTGAGCGACACAGAAGACGGTGATTTCTGCATTTCCATCTGAGGTACCGGGTTCATCTCACTAGGGAGTGCCAGACAGTGGGTGCAGGTCAGTGGGTGCGCGCACCATGCACGAGCCAAAGCAGGGTGAGGCATTGCCTCACTTGGGAAGCACAAGGGGTCAGGGAGTTCCCTTTCCCAGTCAAAGAAAGGGGTGATGGACGGCACCTGGAAAATCAGGTCACTCCCACCCAAATACTGTGCTTTTCCAACAGGCTTAAAAAACGGTGCACCACGAGATTATATCCCGCACCTGGCTCAGAGGGTCCTACGCCCAAGGAGTCTCGCTGATTGCTAGCACAGCAGTATGAGATCAAACTGCAAGGCGGCAGTGAGGCTGGGGGAGGGGCGCCCGCCATTGCCCAGGCTTGCTTAGGTAAACAAAGCAGCCGGGAAGCTCCAACTGGGCGGAGCCCACCACAGCTCAAGGAGGCCTGCCTGCCTCTGTAGGCTCCACCTCTGGGGGCAGGGCACAGACAAACAAAAAGACAGCAGTAAACTCTGCAGACTTAAATGTCCCTGTCTGACAGCTTTGAAGAGAGCAGTGGTTCTCCCAGCACGCAGCTGGAGATCTGAGAAAGGGCAGACTGCCTCCTCAAGTGGGTCCCTGACCCCTGACCCCTGAGCAGCCTAACTGGGAGGCACCCCCCCCAGCAGGGGCACACTGACACCTCACACGGCAGGGTATTCCAACAGACCTGCAGCTGAGGGTCCTGTCTGTTAGAAAGAAAACTAACAAACAGAAAGGACATCCACACCAAAAACCCATCTGTATATCACCATCATCAAAGACCAAAAGTAGATAAAACCACAAAGATGGGGAAAAAACAGAACAGAAAAACTGGAAACTCTAAAAAGCAGAGCGCCTCTCCTCCTCCAAAGGAACGCAGTTCCTCACCAGCAATGGAACAAAGCTGGATGGAGAATGACTTTGACGAGCTGAGGGAAGAAGGCTTCAGACAATCAAATTACTCTGAGCTACGGGAGGACATTCAAACCAAAGGCAAAGAAGTTGAAAACTTTGAAAAAAATTTAGAAGAATGCATAACTAGAATAACCAATACAGAGAAATGCTTAAAGGAGCTGATTGAGCTGAAAACCAAGGCTCGAGAACTACGTGAAGAATGCAGAAGCCTCAGGAGCCGATGCGATCAACTGGAAGAAAGGGTATCAGCGATGGAAGATGAAATGAATGAAATGAAGCGAGAAGGGAAGTTTAGAGAAAAAAGAATAAAAAGAAATGAGCAAAGCCTCCCAGAAATATGGGACTATGTGAAAAGACCAAATCTACGTCTGATTGGTGTACCTGAAAGTGATGGGGAGAATGGAACCAAGTTGGAAAACACTCTGCAGGAAATTATCCAGGAGAACTTCCCCAATCTAGCAAGGCAGGCCAACGTTCACATTCAGGAAATACAGAGAACGCCACAAAGATACTCCTTGAGAAGAGCAACTCCAAGACACATAATTGTCAGATTCACCAAAGTTGAAATGAAGGAAAAAATGTTAAGGGCAGCCAGACAGAAAGGTTGGGTTACCCTCAAAGGAAAGCCCATCAGACTAACAGCGGATCTCTTGGCAGAAACTCTACAAGCCAGAAGAGAGTGGGGGCCAATATTCAACATTCTTAAAGACAAGAATTTTCAACCCAGAATTTCACATCCAGCCAAACTAAGCTTCATAAGTGAAGGAGAAATAAAATACTTTACAGACAAGCAAATGCTGAGAGATTTTGTCACCACCAGGCCTGCCCTAAAAGAGCTCCTGAAGGAAGCGCTAAACATGGAAAGGAACAACAGGTACCAGCCGCTGCAAAATCATGCCAAAATGTAAAGACCATCAAGACTAGGAAGAAACTGAATCAACTAATGAGCAAAATAACCAGCTAACATCATAATGACAGGATCAAATTCACACATAACAATATTAACTTTAAATGTAAATGGACTAAATGCTCCAATTAAAAGACACAGACTGGCAAATTGGATCAAGAGTCAAGACCCATCAGTGTGCTGTATTCAGGAAACCCATCTCACGTGCAGAGACACACATAGGCTCAAAATAAAAGGATGGGGGAAGATCTACCAAGCAAATGGAAAACAAAAAAAGGCAGGGGTTGCAATACTAGTCTCTGATAAAACAGACTTTAAACCAACAAAGATCAAAAGAGACAAAGAAGGCCATTACATAATGGTAAAGGGATCAATTCAACAAGAAGAGCTAACTATCCTAAATATATATGCACCCAATACAGGAGCACCAAGATTCATAAAGCAAGTCCTGAGTGACCTACAAAGAGACTTAGACTCCCACACAATAATAATGGGAGACTTTAACACCCCACTGTCAACATTAGACAGATCAACGAGACAGAAAATCAACAAGGATACCTAGGAATTGAACTCAGCTCTGCATCAAGGGGACCTAATAGACATCTACAGAACTCTCCACCCCAAATCAACAGAATATATATTTTTTTCAGCACCACACCACACCTATTCCAAAATTGACCACATACTTGGAAGTAAAGCTCTCCTCAGCAAATGTAAAAGAACAGAAATTATAACAAACTATCTCTCAGACCACAGTGCAATCAAACTAGAACTCAGGATTAAGAAACTCACTCAAAACCGCTCAACTACATGGAAACTGAACAACCTGCTCCGGAATGACTACTGGGTACATAACGAAATGAAGGCAGAAATAAAGATGTTCTTTGAAACCAACGAGAACAAAGACACAACATACCAGAATCTCTGGGACACATTCAAAGCAGTGTGTAGAGGGAAATTTATAGCACTAAATGCCCACAAGAGAAAGCAGGAAAGATCCAAAATTGACACCCTAACATCACAATTAAAAGAACTAGAAAAGCAAGAGCAAACACATTCAAAAGCTAGCAGAAGGCAAGAAATAACTAAAATCAGAGCAGAACTGAAGGAAATAAGAGACACAAAAAACCCTTCAAAAAATTAATGAATCCAGGAGCTGGTTTTTTGAAAGGATCAACAAAATTGATAGACCACTAGCAAGACTAATAAAGAAGAAAAGAGAGAAGAATCTAATAGACGCAATAAAAAATGATAAAGGGGATATCACCACCGATCCCACAGAAATACAAACTACCATCAGAGAATACTACAAACACCTCTATGCAAATCAACTAGAAAATCTAGAAGAAATGGATAAATTCCTCGACACATACACTCTCCCAAGACTAAACCAGGAAGAAGTTGAATCTCTGAATAGACCAATAACAGGCTCTGAAATTGTGGCAATAATCAATAGCTTACCAACCAAAAAGAGTCCAGGACCAGATGGATTCACAGCCGAATTCTACCAGAGGTACAAGGAGGAACTGGTACCATTCCTTCTGAAACTATTCCAATCAATAAAAAAAGAGGGAATCCTCCCTAACTCATTTTATGAGGCCAGCATCATTCTGATACCAAAGCCAGGCAGAGACACAACCAAAAAAGAGAATTTTAGACCAATATCCTTGATGAACATTGATGCAAAAATCCTCAATAAAATACTGGCAAACCGAATCCAGCAGCACATCAAAAAGCTTATCCACCATGATCAAGTGGGCTTCATCCCTGGGATGCAAGGCTGGTTCAATATACACAAATCAATAAATGTAATCCAGCATATAAACACAGCCAAAGACAAAAACCACATGATTATCTCAATAGATGCAAAAAAAGCCTTTGACAAAATTCAACAACCCTTCATGCTAAAAACTCTCAATAAATTAGGTATTGATGGGACGTATTTCAAAATAATAAGAGCTATCTATGACAAACCCACAGCTAATATCATACTGAATGGGCAAAAACTGGAAACATTCCCTTTGAAAACTGGCACAAGACAGGGATGCCCTCTCTCACCACTCCTATTCAACACAGTGTTGGAAGTTCTGGCCAGGGCAATTAGGCAGGAGAAGGAAATAAAGGGTATTCAATTAGGAAAAGAGGAAGTCAAATTGTCCCTGTTTGCAGACGACATGATTGTATATCTAGAAAACCCCATTGTCTCAGCCCAAAATCTCCTTAAGCTGATAAGCAACTTCAGCAAAGTCTCAGGATACAAAATCAATGTACAAAAATCACAAGCATTCTTATACACCAGCAACAGACAAACAGAGAGCCAAATCATGAGTGAACTCCCATTCACAATTGCTTCAAAGAGAATAAAATACCTAGGAATCCAACTTACAAGGGATGTGAAGGACCTCTTCAAGGAGAACTACAAACCACTGCTCAATGAAATAAAAGAAGATACAAAGAAATGGAAGAACATTCCATGCTCATGGGTAGGAAGAATCAATATCATGAAAATGGCCATACTGCCCAAGGTAATTTACAGATTCAATGCCATCCCCATCAAGCTACCAATGACTTTCTTCACAGAATTGGAAAAAAACTACTTTAAAGTTCATATGGAACCAAAAAAGAGCCCGCATCGCCAAGTCAATCCTACACCAAAAGAACAAAGCTGGAGGCATCACACTACCTGACTTCAAACTATACTACAAGGCTGCAGTAACCAAAACAGCATGGTACTGGTACCAAAACAGAGATATAGATCAATGGAACAGAACAGCGCCCTCAGAAATAATGCCGCATATCTACAACTATCTGATCTTTGACAAACCTGAGAAAAACAAGCAATGGGGAAAGGATTCCCTATTTAATAAATGGTGCTGGGAAAACTGGCTAGCCATATGTAGAAAGCTGAAACTGGATCCCTTCCTTACACCTTATACAAAAATCAATTCAAGATGGATTAAAGACTTAAACGTTAAACCTAAAACCATAAAAACCCTAGAAGAAAACCTAGGCATTACCATTCTGGACATAGGCATGGGCAAGGACTTCATGTCTAAAACACCAAAAGCAATGGCAACAAAAGACAAAATTGACAAATGGGATCTAATTAAACTAAAGAGCTTCTGCACAGCAAAAGAAACTACCATCAGTGAACAGGCAACCTACAAAATGGGAGAAAATTTTTGCAACCTACTCATCTGACAAAGGGCTAATATCCAGAATCCACAATGAACTCAAACAAATTTACAAGAAAAAAACAACCCCATCCAAAAGTGGGCGAAGGACATGAACAGACACTTCTCAAAAGAAGACATTTATGCAGCCAAAAAACACGTGAAAAAATGCTCATCATCACTGGCCATCAGAGAAATGCAAATCAAAACCACAATGAGATACCATCTCACACCAGTTAGAATGGCAATCATTAAAAAGTCAGGAAACAACAGGTGCTGGAGAGGATGTGGAGAAATAGGAACACTTTTACACTGTTGGTGGGACTGTAAACTAGTTCAACCATTGTGGAAGTCAGTGTGGCGATTCCTCAGGGATCTAGAACTAGAAATACCATTTGACCCAGCCATCCCATTACTGGGTATATACCCAAAGGACTATAAATCATGCTCCTCTAAAGACACATGCACACGTATGTTTATTGCGGCATTATTCACAATAGCAAAGACTTGGAACCAACCCAAATGTCCAACAATGATAGACTGGATTAAGAAAACGTGGCACATATACACCACGGAATACTATGCAGCCATAAAAAATGATGAGTTCATGTCCTTTGTAGGGACATGGATGAAATTGGAAACCATCATTCTCAGTAAACTATCGCAAGAACAAAAAACCAAACACCGCATATTCTCACTCATAGGTGGGAACTGAACAATGAGATCACATGGACACAGGAAGGGGAATATCACACTCTGGGGACTGTTTTGGGGTGGGGGGAGGGGGGAGGGATAGCATTGGGAGATATACCTAATGCTAGATGATGAGTTAGTGGGTGCAGTGCACCAGCATGGCACATGTATACATATGTAACTAACCTGCACAATGTGCACATGTACCCTAAAACTTAAAGTATAATTTAAAAAAAGATTTAAAAAAATTGGTTAATATGTTATTCATCTTTTCTAGCATCCTGCCTGCATAACTACTTCCAGATGGAAACTCACTGTGTAGGGTGTATGCTATCCTAAAGTAAGTGATCTGCAGGGCTGGTATTGGTTTCCAATGCTCAAAGCACATATGAGAAATCCTGAGGTCAACTGCGAATTTTCAAAATGTGGAAGGAGAGACTAGTTGTTTGGAATTCTAGAGCTGGGACTTCTATACAGGCTTTCCTAAAGCCTCTTGATTATGAAGTTTAAAACCCACTGATATTCATGTTACATACGCCCCAAAATTATCAGCCTTAGGGCATGCAAGGGTGTCTTTTTTCCTCCAGCATCAGTATAATCAAAGCAGAGAAAGTAGTACTGGATAGTAGGGCACACATTCCCCAATATTTCCAGCTTGAAATTCATTGTTTTATTATACATTTGGCTGAAATGCACTCCCTTGGTAAATGAAAAGATAAGAATGTTTTACAAATTTCTATTTTATTTATAATATAACAAGCTTTGACCAAGCAAAAACAGAAAGTTAATTGGCTCCAGTACCCAAACCATGGAAAGAGGCAGGATGCCTAGATCTAGAAACCAAGTTTGTCAAGAGCCTTTCTTGATTTCTTGTCTCTAATCTGCTTTGAGATCTCCATTGTCTCATATCAGCTGTACTCCATGGCTGTTATAGTCATCTCTGGACTCACATTCTATCACCTCCTATTCCAGAAAGAAAAGAAGTTTCTCTAACCTGCCATACATTGAAAACATCTTAGGGAAAGTCTCTGGTAGTCCTAGCCCCAGTCCTATATTACCGCCGCAGGGTTCATGGAGGCAGGTTTGTAAGTGTGGGTAGCCAAATTATGGCCTCTGCAGAGGTGAGGTCTGCTGTCTACTCATCAGCACATCTGTCACATGTGTTTCTTCTCTGGTAGACTTTGAGTTCCTTATAAGCAGAAACCATGTATTATTCACCTTAATATTCTCATCGCCCAACCAGGAGCCCAGAGTTGGTGCTTAACATTTATTAAATAAATATTGCTAAACTGTACTCCAGAAGGACAAGTTCTAAATGTTTACCCAGAGTTCTGCCAAAAATGGATTATATCATTTTAGTCTAAATTTTCTAGACACTGACAAAGAACATCTTAAGTTGAAAAAAAATTGAAAAGAAAAACATACCATAAAAGGATCTTGGTGGTAGGGGGCAGGGGGCAGGTAAAAATTTTTGGAAGATCTTTGTCCCTGTAAGGCCTTAAGTTATAGAACCCATTATGAAAGAAAAGTCTCCTTTAAAGCTTGAATTTTTTAACACTTTTTGTGGAAAAGAGAAACAAAAAGCCTAAAACAATACCAACTGATTTTCCAGATATTTCAGTGAATTAAGAAAGTATTCCAAGGAGCTTCGAGTAAACATAATGCTTTACCGTTGAATGGCCTTCTTATTTTGGAAACACTATTTACACAATCAACCCTGAGATAGGTTAGGAGTATCTGTAGCAAATTTTATTATAAACTTGCTCTCAAAATCATCAAGATTGAAACCCAAAGCCACTCATTGGTAAACATCCGGGGACAACAGACTATTAATGGTGGATACTATTCCTGTCTAACAAAGACAATCATGAAATTTACAAATCACAAACCCCGTATTGCTCTCATATTATCACTGCTTCCCACATTAGAAAGAATAATTAAAAATTAGTACCCTTCTTTAGTATCTTATACCTTCTAAAGTACTTCCAGATTCCATCTTATACCTTCTAAAGTACTTCCAGATTACATCACATTGTTCCTTTTGTCAAGGAGAAGCCTAGTTCTTATTTCTGTTTTATTTGAAATAATATCTTACGGCCACACACTGAGTTAATAGGACAAGGCCGAGGCTCCTGAAATCCTCCAAAATATACATTTCAAGAGCACTTAAAAGGACATTCTGTAGCTGAAACTATATATTAGTCTTAAGCAACTAAGGTGTTCTTAGACTCTTTGACAGTAAGTCATTGTTTTGACAGGAAATCCCATGGCCTTCATTTAAAAAGAAAAAATTATCTAGGATATTGTCACTTAAAATGTGGTGAGTATAGTCACCACAAAAAGAGTGAAAAGGTTGCCGGATTTAAGTTACAGGACTTGGATTCTTGTTTATACTCTTGGTGTTGGCAGTTGAGTGACTTTGACCAAGTTGCTCAACTTCCCTGAGCTCCATTTTTCTTTATATAGAAATGGAGAAATAATAATATCTATTTCAAAAGTTCGTGTGAAGATTAAATTAGATAATACATGTAAAAATGCTATAAAATTATAAATCATTGTTTATAATCATATGACACAACTGCATTTGTTTACCTGACTGAATACTAGACAAAATATCACATTAGGGCAAAGTTTGTGTCTCTTTTATCTTAATTATTCCCATTAAGCTAGATCATAATAACTGGTATGTATACATACATACACATATACATAGTAAATGCTCAGTGAATGCTTATTTCAAGTTATCGTGTAAAATAGAGGAAGTTTTCTAGAGAAGTGAAAAACTATATTTCCCCTATATTTCAAATTTAATCCCTGAGAAGATAGAGAAAAAATCGTGGAGAAGGAAAAGACATGAAAATTAATTTTACAAACATTCTTTTCCAAAGACTTTTCTAGGTCCTTGCAGAATTATCTCAGAAAATCATTTGAATATCCTCACCAAATAAGAATTATTACAACCACTTTTGTAGACAAACAAGGCTCTAAGGGCTAATAAATTTACTAATTTTATTCAGCTGGTACATGGTTTAAATCAAGATCATATTCTCAACAAAGCCCTTGTTCTTTGGATTCCACTGCCTTTTCCTAACTACGCTGGATTGCCTTGGGTCTCTTAGTTATTCATTATGAAAGAAAGGGAGCCCACTTTTTACTTGGCCAAAAATAAGTATTTGTCCCCTCAACCATCTGTCATTATGTCTGCAATCACCACTGTTAGCTGGACATCTTTAATGTTTCCCAAATTGTGTTTTCATGAAAAAGTGGTCTCATGGAATGTTGCACAAATAAAGAGTCACATATTATGTCCTTCCACAGAGATTCACAGAGTACTATAACAAAATAAGGGCTCTGTGAAGTCCTAAGCCAAAGAAATCTGTTCAAAATAGCCAAGAGGGTCTTTTGACCATGAAAGCCTTCCCCTCACCACATAGAATGGATTAACATTCAAGGAAAGAGGACTACACATTGGGAAATATTGCCTTACAGCCTTCTAGGAGCAAGTATTCTTTAATTAGAAAAAACATGACCATTGCATGAGACATAAAACTTGCTTACACTGTGATAGAATTTGTTTTATTGTTCAAGCCTAATTGTATCCTCTTTAGTAGGAAGTAAACCAGAGTGAAATAATAAAACACACAGTGTTTCTCAACACAGCAGGTGCCTGGGAGCAAAGTTCTGGGCCACTTTGAGCTGTGGTTCCCTGAAGGAGGAGTTGCTAAAGATAAGGGGTACACAGGTTGTCCCTGAGGACAGATATACCTTCTCGATTTTATTTGGGGTGGTTCCTAGGTAATGAAAGGAGATATTTCTTAGCAATAAGAAAGTAACTATGATTCTACTATTTAAACTTTCAGTTATCCTTTAGGCATAATGGAATAAATGGCTTGTTGAATTGTGATGCTCATGAATTAATCCCTCATGGAGAAATTGTGCATACAGGCTGAAGCCCATACTGAAACTGAGTAGGACACTGGGGCGAGATTATAAGCTTTCTTACATCTGGACTAACTTCTCCCAAGAGAGGGTGATGGGGAGTGTGTTTTAATGTCTTGTAAAATGCCTCTTAAGGGAAGGAAGTTTATCAGCCATGGAATAACCTGAAAAAGGTGACACTGAAGAATATGCCACAAATCGGCATTCATTGATTCTGAAACTAGAAATAGTAGAGAGGAAAACTCTTCTCTCCTAACAATGGTCCATAATAGCACCTAGAGTAGGAACTTCTTCCCCACACAATCTGCCCTGATAGGGAAGAACTACCATTTAGATAATCCTGCCTGAGTCTGAGGAGATAGCACTGTATTAGAAAGCTTAATTCATGCCATTATATTTCAAATATTCTTCAGTGTAGCTTTCCTGGTAATAACGCTAATATTTCCATGGCCAGATACAGGATTCCTGTATTCATCTCTCAATTGGTTATGAACTTGGGTTGGAACTGGGGGTTAAATAGGCATTATAATTATCTCCTAAACTGACTGAAGTACTTTGATTACATTCCCTGTGATGCTCTTAGGCATGTGAAGTCAGCAGGAAAATACTGCAGAATGTCACTCATGGGTCTCACCCCACCTGCCCTGTCAGTCACTTCATTCGCCAGCCCTTGATACTCACTCAAGATGTGAAAGAGCTTTTTCTCTCTCACTCAGCAACTTGTTTTCTTTAACTGATTTTGGCAATCTTATTCTATACTCTGGGAAATTTGACAAGTAAAATAAAGTTGCTCAACTAGAATGACATCTTGGTTCTGCATACTATTTTTAATAAAACTATTGATTTCAGAATCACAGACACGAGAAACACACTAAATATTCAACAACAAACTCAGAATATGTTTGTCTTTTATATAAAGACAAAGACCTGACTTCCATGCTCTACTTCTGATACCTGTATTTAATAGGCACTAAGATATTTGTTGAGTAAATGAAATGAAGGAGTGTTACCAGACCCTGGGACAGTTATTGGTAAAAAATTTGCTACAAACTTATGTCACTTGTGTCTAATATATAGATAAGATCAGGGCATACAAATTCTACCTAGTTCTCTTCTTTTATACTGAGGTGATATTCACAGAAAATGAAGCCAGAAAAATGACATTGCCTATTATGGGATTTGGCCTCAAGTCCCTCTTTAGTCTCCTATGGAGAAGACGTACAGTATATTTAAACCACAAAGACTATTTCTCCCTAGAAAGAGGCAGGCGTGGGAACTCTGGCTCTAGTTGTGCCCCTTTGATCCTATCCGTTCCAGCTAGGCATGCTAAGGAAATTTGAAGGGGATCAAGGGCAAAGATGTTATTTTTTCTTCCCAAATGGTAACCAATCTGTGAACTATCTTACAGTACCAACCCCATAGGAGGAAAAAAAATGAAAAGTGACTGTGATGGTTAATTTTATGTGGCAACTTGACTGGGCCACGGGCTGCCCAGATATTTGGTTAAATATTATCCTGGATTTGTCTGTGAGGGTATTTTTAAAAGAGATTGAAGTTTGAATCTGTATACTGAGTGAAACAGATTGCCTTCCCCAATGTGGGTGGGCCTCATCCAATCCACTGAAGACCTGAATAGAACAAAAAGCTCAGTAAGGAAGAATCCGCTCTCTCTGTCTGACTGTTTTGGGGCTGGGACATCAGTCTTCTGCCTTTGAACTCAGACTCAGACTGGAGCTTACATCCTCAGTTCTCCTGGTTCTCAGGCCTTCAGACTTGGACTGGAACTATACCACTGGCTCTCCTGGGTCTCCAGCTTGCCAGCTGCAGATCTTGAGACTTCTCAGCCCCATAATCATGTCAGCCAATTCCTTAGAGTCAATATCTCTCGATAGATGGATGGTTGGATGGATAGACAGATAGACGTTCTATTGGTTCTGTTTCTTCAGAGAATTCTGATTAACACGTGGACCAAAGGCCAAATAATCTATATGGAGAAAATGTCTCAACAATGCTAATTTTTTAATCTCTTTAGTCATCACAAGGAAAACACCACTCTCTAACATGGTTAGTTTGTACCCATAATCTTGATTCAGACCAAAATTCCTTATCCCTAATGAAAGGCTGTGATTATTGGCCTAGCAACTGGAATGTGAACTAAAACCTACCAGTCAGGAACAAATGAAGCCATACACAAACTGGGCATTAACTCTATTCTGGAGAGCAAAGCATTTTCTTCAGATGACTGAGATAACCCAGTTTCCTTAGGATATTTGTCCAGGATAGGGATTTTCATAAGGAGAACTAATTGTCAAATTCCCTGCACTAGATGAATTTCTGACAGGTTTACTGCTTCATGAAAAGAAATGTCATTTACTAAAGGAGTTGCAAGTCAATATGAGTTCTGAAATTGCAGTTGTGATTCTTGGAGGTTGCCAGAACACATAAAACAGAAAACATAGTGAAAATATCTGTCTACACAATGGAAGTTAAAGTGAAAAGTGGGAAACATCATGAAAATAAAAAGTATTTCCTAAATTTAGTTTTGGTCTTATAAGAACTTTGCTTCTCTGTATGAATAAAGAGAGAAAGAAAAGGGTTAAAAATGTAATTAGACTTTAAAACACAGAATTGTAAGACCTATAATAGGAAACATATCAGGCTTGAAAGGAGAGGTAGAAACAGAGAGTAAACAAACAAGTGCCAATTGACTACTTTTGAGGTTTTCATTTTATCTATAGAAAATCCTCAAAGCTGTTTTGGTTACTGTAGCCTTGTAGTATAGTTTGAAGTCAGGTGGCATAATTCCTCCAGCTTTGTTCTTTTTGCTTAGGATTGTCTTGGCTATACAGGGTCTTCTTTTATTCCCTATGAAATTTAAAATAGTTTTTTCTAATTCTGTGAAGAATGTCAGTGGTAGTTTGATGGTAATAGCATTGAATCTATAAATTACTTTGGGCAGTATGGCCATTTTCACGATATTGATTCTTCCTAACCATGAAGATGGAATGTTTTTCCGTTTGTTTGTGTCCTCTCTTATTTCGTGATCAGTGGTTTGTAGTTCTCCTTGAGGAGGTCCTTCACATCTCATTAGCTGCATTCCTAGGTATTTTATTATCTTTGCAGCGATTGTGAATGGGAGTTCACTTATGATTTGGCTCTGGGCTTGTCTATTGTTGGTGTAAAGAAATGCTTGTGATTTTCACACATTGATTGTGTACCCTGAGACTTTGCTGAAGTTGCTTACAGTTTAAAGAGTTTTGGGGCTGAGATGATGGGGTTTTCTAAATATAGAATCATGTTGTCTGCAAACAGACAATTTGACTTCCTCTCTTCCTATTTGAATACACTTTATTTCTTCCTCTTGCCTGATTGCCCTGGCCAGAACTTCCAATACTATGTTGAATAGGAGTGGTGAGAGACAGCATCCTTGTCTTGTACTGGTTTTCAAAGAGAACGCTTCCAGCTTTTGACCATTCACTATGATATTGGCTGTGGGTTTGTCATAAATACCTATTATTACTTTGAGGTATGTTCCATCAATATCTAGTTTATTGAAAGTTTTTAACATGAAGGGATGTTGAACTTTATCAAAGACCTTTTCTGCATCTATTGAGATAATCATGTGGTTTTTGTCATTGGTTCTGTTTATGTGATGGATTCCATTTACTGATTTGCATGTGTTGAACCAGCCTTGCATCCCAAAGATGAAGCCAGCTTGATCGTGGGGGATAAGTTTTTGGATGTGCTGCTGGATTCGGTTTGCCAGTATTTTACTGAGGATTTTTGCATCAATGTTCATCTAGGATATTGGCCTGAAGTTTCCTTTTTTTATTGTGTCTCTTCCCGGTTTTGGTATAAGGATGACGCTGGCTTCATAAAGTGAGTTAGGGAGTCCCTCTGTTTCAGTTGTTTGAAATAGTTTCAGATGGAGTGGTACCAGTTCCACTTTGTATTTTTGGTAGAATTCAGCTGTGAATCCATCTGGCCCTGGGCTTTGTTTTGATTGGTAGGCTATTAATTACTTCCTTAATTTCAGAACTTGTTATTGGTCTATTCATGGATTCAACTTCTTCCCGGTTTGGCCTTGGGAAGGTGTATGTGTCCAGGAATTTATCCATTTCTTCTAGATTTTCTAGTTTATTTGCATAGAGGTGTTTATAGTATTCTCTGATGGTAGTTTGTATTTCTGTGGAGTTAGTGGTGATATCCCCTTTATTATTTTTATTGTGTCTAGTGGATTCTTCTCTCTTCATTAGTCTAGCTAGTGTTTTATCTATTTTGTTAATTTTTTCAAAATCCAACTCCTAGATTCATTGATTTTTTGGAGGGTTTTTCATTTCTCTATCTCCTTCAGTTTTTCTCTGATTTTCATTGTTTCTTGTCTTCTACTAGCATTTGGATTTAGTTTGTTCTTGCCTCTCTAGCTCTTTTAATGGAGATGTTAGGGTGTTGATGTGAGACCAAAACAGACATATAGACCAATGGGGCAGAACAGAAACCTCAGGAATAACATCACACATCTACAACCATCTGATTTTCAACAAACCTGACAAAAACAACCAATGAGGAAAGGATCTCCTATACAATAAATGGTGCTGGGAAAACTGGCTAGCCATCTGCAGAAAACTGAAACTGGATCCCTTCCTTACACCTTATACAAAAATTAACTCACGATGGATTAAAGACTTAAATGTAAAACCCAAAACCATAAAAACCCTAGAAGAAAATCTAGGCATTCAGGATATGGGCATGGGCAAAGACTTCATGACTAAAACACCGAAAGCAATGGCAACAACAGCCAAAATTGACAAATGGGATTTAATTAAACTAAAGAGTTTCTGCACAGCAAAAGAAACTATCATCAGAGTGAATGGGCAACCTAGAGAATGGGAGAAAAATTTTGCATCTACCCATTTAACAAAGGCCTAATATCCAGAATTTAATATCCAGAAAAAATTTCTAATATCCAGAAATTTAAACAAATTTACAAGAAAAAAACAAACAACCACATCAAAAACTAGGCAAAGAATATGAACAGACACTTTTCAAAAGATGACATTTATGCAGCCAACAAACACATAAAAAAAGCTCAACATCACTGATCATCAGCGAAATGCAAATCAAAACCACAATGAGATACCATCTCATACCAGTTAGAATGACGATTATTAAAAAGTCAGGAACAATAGATGCTGGCAAGGCTGTGGAGAAATACAAACACTTTTACACTGCTGGCAGGAACATAAATTAGTTCAACCATTGTGGAAGACAGTATGGCGACTCCTCAAGGATCTAGAACCAGAAATACCACTTGACTCAGCAATCCCATTACTGGGTATAGACCCAAAGGAATATTAATCATTCTACTATAAAGACATATGTACACGTATGTTTATTGGAGCACTGTTTACAATAGCAAAGACATGGAACCAACCCAAATACCCATCAATGATAGACTGGATAAAGAAAATGTAGTACATAGACAGCATGGTATACTATGCAGCCATGTAAAGGAATGCAACTATGTTCTTTACAGGGACATGGATGAAGCTGGCAGCCATCATCCTCAGCAATCTAACACAGGAACAGAAAACCAAATACCACATGTTCTCACTCGTAAGAGGGAGTAGAACAATGTGAACACATGGACACATAGAGGGGAGCATCACACACTAGGGGTGAGAGGAGGGAATTTAGAGGATGGGTTGATGGGTGCAGCAAATCACCATGGCACATGTATACCTATGTAACAAACCTGCACGTTCTGCACATGTAACCCGTTTTTTTTAGAAGAAATAAATTTTTAAAAAAGAAATTTCTCAAAGTTCCACCCTCTAATCACCTGCTACAGAAACAATGGGTACTTTTTTTTTTTTTTTTTTTTTTTTACATAAATGCAGATCTCTAGACCCCATCCCAGATCTGCTGAATCTGGGTAATATCCAGGAATCCACATTCTAAACAAGCCTTAGGTGGTGTTTATATACCCTAAAATTTGAAAACACATGATGTTAATGCATCTTAGTTCCTGTAAGGTGTTCTAGTCCTTTATCCCTTTACACTGCTACTTTGAACCTAGAGGTACATCTTTGATTAACTGGAACTTTAAAGGTCAATGTTCCTGTAGAGAAAGACTGGAAAACCTTTCCAGTTTACATTTGAAGCAGTGTATTCATTGCTAGAAAAGAAGAAACAAGTTGATTTTACTCTGGAGAAGCAGATCCACCTTCTGAGGTTCCCATTTTTATAATTTTGGATAAGCTGGCAACTATCTTTGTGAGACCTGGCACCCTCACACTCAGCTTGCATCATTAGCCTTCACATGAGTCCTGGACAAGTTCAACAGGGAACCTGTCCTTGAAAAACTAATGAGATCTTCCATAAGCATGTATTGCTTTCACTGATTTAAAATAAATATGTAACAGAAAGGACTCCTTTTCAAGCTAAAGGGAAACATGGAAGTGTGCAAAAGGAACTGTGTCAGGGTCCAGAGATTTGCCTCTGTCAACAGTGTGTTCTGGGACTTCAGGTTCTGGGCACTACGTTCTCAGCGATCATTACTAATTTCTAAAGGTAGTGAGGTTGGATTTAAGAACTTCTATGCTTCCTTCAAACATCAATGAAACGTGTTTTATTTTTTCCTGTAAGGTTTAAAAATGATTTAATTTACAGCTATTAGTTCTAACAGAAAATTATTAGTTTCCATATGTGTAAAAGTCTAAAACTAGCACTGAGAATATGCATTGTGAGGTTTTTAGCCCATATTTGAAATACAGATGTTATAAAGCATTATTATGCCTTAGAGGAAGTTTGGAGTTCTGAACACTTTGACTTGCTAAGATTACACTGCAAAACATATCAGTAAAAAGTATTTGAGGAGTAATTTTATTTCAGTAAAAGAGACTTCATATTAGCTATTTTTATTTATAAAACATCCTAAGGAATATCTATTTCAATATTACTATGTATAGAAATTATTAAGAACACCTTGATCTCTTAGTTCTTTCACTAGAAAGAACCTAGATTTTCTTATTTTTATTTTTATAGATTCATGGAGTACATGTCAGTTTTGTTACATGGATATATTGTATAGTGGTGAAATCTGGGCTTTTAGTGTACCCATCACCCAAATAGTGAACACTGTACCCAATAGGTAATTTTTCAACTCTCTTCCGCCCTCCCTGCTTTTGAAGTCCCCAGCATCTGTTATTCCCTTCTGTATGCCCACACATACCCATTGTCTAGCTCCTACTTATGTGAGAACACATGGTATTTGATTTCTCTGTTTTTGAGTATTTCACTTAGGATAATGGCCTCCAGCTCCATCCAGTGTGATACTGGTTTCATAGAATGAGCTGGGGAGAAATATCTCCTCCATTTTTTGGAATAGTGTCAGTAAGATTGATACCAGCTCTTCTTTGTATGTCTGGTAAAATTGGGCTATGAATCTGTCTGGTCCTGGGCTTTTGTTAGGACATTTTTTATTACTGATTTAATTTCATTATTGGTCTGTTCAGGATAATCTAGATTTTATATTTCCAACGTCTCACAATTTCTTCTACTAACAGCATTTTAGTAACTCAGTGATACCCTATTCTATGATCCATATCTCCTAAATTATCTTTAAACTTTAAGCTTTAAAAGTGATGAAATAATTAAGATACATGGTTTATATCTCAGATACTAACTTCTCTGGAGTACACTCTCCAGTATAAACTGTACTAGAGAATCTGAGAATGGAAAGAATCCTAACCAGATTATCATTTATCGTCTTGCCATAGCTCCACTGAGCCATCATAAAACGTGTGGAACAGCAGAATTCTTAATTGTCCTATGTGACAAGGCTAATGTTTTTGAATTCATTCATTATCCAGAATTTTCCCCAAAGTCTTGCCCAAGCTCCAAAGAATGTAACTTGAGGCTTAAGTTTCCTTTCATTGTTGGTTGCATAATTCTCTGAGAGGCAATGACAAGAAAGTCTTTCCATCCTGAAAGCTAGGAAACACTGACCTTTAACTTAAAGCCTTTCTTAAGTTTGAAAATATGACGACTGTATGTGCAAAATATTCTAAGTCCTATAGAATGCCAGCCTGATACAAATCTAAGTTATGCTTCCTTTAAAAACAACACTTTAAACTTCAAACTAAGCCTTTTCTTATGTAAAAATTTCTGCAGTAGCAAATTGAGGTCCCTGAAAACATTTCTACCAGTAAAACTGATTCCACTCTCTCCCCAGACCTCCTTAACAGAAAGCAGGAGCAATAATCAAGCCCTTTGCAGCTGCATCATTAGCAGCTCATGTCATTATCCAGCAAGTACAGTGTTACCAGAAATCTTCCATCTTAGACTGTGAAGAGTTCTGGGTTTTAATTTGCACCTGTGTGTATTTCATTAAAGCAGTGAGCCTCAAATTTTACAATACCAAGGTTCAGATTTCACAAGTAAATGGGACTTACTTTGTATAATGCATTGTCTACTCAGTAGCCACTCTCTGCCAGCTCTGCCCCCATGTGACCAATGTGCTGTAGGGCACATGGGTCAAAGAGAAAAATGCAAGGGAAACAGATTGGTCATGGTATTACAATTAATGGTCATGTGTTTTTGGTTCTGCATTGAAAGAGAAGTAGCTGTAGTTTAGTGAACTGGTTATTGCGTATGATTTCAAAAACCCTAAGTTCAAATTCCTAGTCTGCAACTTAGTGGTGTGTGACTTTGAGATGATCACTCAACCTCCCTGAGATTATTTCTTCATCTATCAAAATCAGGCATGATGACAAAAGAATACACATATAGATCAATGGGTCAGAATAGAGCCCAGAAATAGACTCACACAATACAGTAAGACAGTCAACTGATCTTTGACAGAGGTGCAAAGGCAATTCAGTGAAGAAAGGATAGTCTTTGTCTTTTCCAGAGATGGTACCGGAACAATTGGGCATCCACATGCAGAAAAATAAACCTAGACTCAGACTTTATGCCATATGCAAAAATAATTAACTCAAAATGGGTCATATGCCTAAATGTAAAATGCAAAACTAGAAAACTCTAGAAGAAAACACAGGAGAAAATTTAAATGACCCTGGGGTTGGCAATTACTTTTTAGATAAAATATCAGAAGCACCATCCATTTTTTAAAAAATTGGTAAGTTTGACTTTACTAATCAAAGACTTCTTCTCTATGAAAGACATTATTAAGAGAATAAGACAAACCACAGACTGGGATAAAATATTCGTAAGAAATATAACTGACTTAAAAAAACACTTGTATCCAAAATATAAAGTTGGACATAATGAAAATTATATAATTATACGCAAGACTTGATTATTGTTCTTGCTCCTGATTTCTGTAAAGGAAGTTTGTGAAGAGACAGTGGGATCAGTTTTGCTGAGAGAAATGTTTGCAGGGCCCCAGATTTGCTACTGTAGATATTTTTAGGGATGAAAAGGTTTAGTTGGAAGTTTGAAGATTTTTTTTTAATAAAGCATAATAATAATTTAGATTTTATCAGTCTGGCATTCTGCAGGACTTAGAATATTTTGCACATATAGTCATCATTTTTTCAAACTTAAGAAATAGGCTTTAAATTGTCTTGGGTTAATGTTAAATGAGATATCAATTTTAAAAGTTTCTGACATACAAATAAAACTCAGTAACAGTTTCCTTTTTCTTAGTAAGTTTTTTATTCTTTTATTTCAATAGGTTTTTGGGGAGCAGGTGGTGTTTACATGGATAAGTTATTTGGTGGTGATTTTTGAGATTTTGGTGCACACATCACCCGAACACTGTACACTGGACCCAATGTGTAGTCTTTTATTCCTCACCATGCCCCAAACTTTCTCCCAAGTCCCCAAAGTTCAACGTATCATTCTTATGCCTTTGCATCCTCATAGCTTAGCTCTCACATATGAGTGAGAACATATAATGTTTGGTTTTTCATTCCTCAGTTATCTAACTTAGAATAAATGGTCACCAATTCCACCCAGGTTTCTGTGAATGCCATTATTTTGTTCCTTTTTATGGCTAAGTAGTATTGCTTAATTTGAGGGCAAATATAATAAGTTATAATGCAGACATATAACTGCATATACATGTCTAAATATAGACATTTGATTTTCTAAGTGCCACATTCACTGGCTCACAAGATACACTTTCTGGTGATGACAGTGGATATTTTCTTATTGCTTCACTCATCTAGCAGTTATTTCTTAAGAAGGAAGCAGCCCAAAAGAATTCCCAGTTTACAACATGTCCAATTCTGTGTCTTCTGTGTGAAGAATTAATAATGACTCATGCTTTCTGGGAAAGACAGAAAATGACAATCATAAATGCTTATGAAAAGGATATTTAAGATTACACAAAGTATTACTTGGATCTATACCCATTGCAAATTGTTCCAAAACTTGTTACTCATAAAACCCAAATTCTTGCCTGGGCATGGTGGCTCAAGCCTGTAATCCCAGCACTTTGGGAGGCTGAGGAGGGTGGATCACGAGGTCAGGAGATGGAGACCATCCTGGCCAACATGATGAAACCCCGTCTCTACTAAAATACAAAAAATTAGCCAGGCGTGGTGGTGCGCACCTGTAGTCTCAGCTACTCGGGAGGCTGAGGAAGGGGAATCGCTTGAACCCGGAAGGCGGAGGTTGCAGTGAGCCGAGATTGTGCCACTGCACTCCAGCCTGGCAACAGAGCAAGACTCTGTCTCAAAACAAACAAACAAACAAACAAATTCTTTGGAGAAATTCAAGATGATGGATAAGAAATTCAACTTATAAAATCACTCAGCAATATCTGGTTACTATTTTTATGAGTAAAGAATCAAATTGTACAATATTTAAATGATATGTTATCTTCATAATATGTTTTTCTCATATTTTAATCCCAAAGTAGTAAGTTACGGGAATATAAGTTAATATCTTATTTTTTGTAGCAAGATGGGCTTCAAAATGTTCTGCTATGTTGACTCCTATCAACACAGGCTGATTGGTCTACATGAAGGAGCATGATCTACCACGATCCATTCCTTCTCTGAACACCTATCATTGATTTATTCAGAACCAGCACCAGGCTGACTGGACCTTTACTACTAGTCAATATGCCTAAGCTTTCTCTCCCCCGATGAAATACTAATTGCAGTAACTGCAAAGACTTTGTCTTACAGTTTGTCAAAATTCTCAGAGCAGGGTCCAGGAGACAGAGCCAAAAAGAGTTACAAAAGAAGTAAAAACTATGGACCCTGATAGGAAAACTAAAACGGGTATCTAAAACAATACAAGAAGCTGATAGGTATCCTTCTCTTTGGTAATGGAATAATTGTTACATCCTAAAAGCTAACAACCCACATAAATCTGACAATTTTTATTTATATTTTAGAGACAGAGTCTGGCTATGTTGTCCAGGCTGTAGTGCAGTGGATATTCACAAGTGCGATCCCACTACTAATCAGCACAGGAATTTTGACCTGTTCCATGTTCAACCTGGACCAGTTCACCCCTTCTTAGGCAATCTGGTGGTCCTTCGCTCATCACATTGATACCAAACTTAGTGTGGACACTCAATCAGCATAGAGCACTACAGCCCAGAATTCCTGGTCTCAAACAATCCTCCTACGTCAGCCTCCCAAATATTATAGCTGGGACTATAGCCACACACCACTGCGCCCGGCCTAACAATTTCTTTAATGGGAATATTTTGCAAAGAGGAGGATTCTTGTTCTACTTTGCAGTTAAAAAAAAATAGGAAAACACCCAAAGTAAGGTCACTGGACAGAATATACATTGTATCTACTCTGGCTCCATGTATTTAAGTAGATAGCATGTTAAATAAACTTTCTGGAGGGAGCTGGAGTTAAGTCTTAAAGCAAGAAAGGATATGGGGAGAAGGGCAGGTGATAGTGCTGGATGAGCCATGAAACAGGAATTAGCTTTAACAATAGCACAAAGTGTATTAAAAATAAACAACCCAGTGCTAAAATGTAGAGCCCTTTTGGCATATACAGAGGAAAGAAGATGGAAAGAGGAGGAATTGAGTTGATGGAGGGCACTGATGAGCTTGCTGACAGTATGCTGCATCTCAAGCAACTTACTTAAACTTCCCTCATTTTAAATGTCATTGCGTAAAAGTGATCTCCAATGCCCCTGTCTGCCATGTGTTTTTTCAATCGAGCACCTTTCATAACAAAAGCCTTTAGGATTAGCTGCCTCTTGCATTGGTAGCTGTGAGAAAGAACCTGAAATTATTACCAGCTGAAACTGGAGAAAGAGGGCTTTAATGTGGCCTCCTGTGGTATGGGCTAATGCCAAAAGGGGTTCAGACTTATAATACTAAGGACACATATCTCATAATCCTTTTCCCAAAATTTTCCCCACAGATTGAAAGTCACAGCTTTTCTACTGGGGTGGGGAAGAAACAAGTCAGGTCTGAAAGCAGGACAAAAATAAATCTCTCTCTTCAAAATTCTGATTAGCATTCTGGATCTAGATCTTGGGTGAGTTTATACTTTTCTTCCACTAATAATTCCTTCCAGTCACGATACTGTCCAGTGGAGATGAAGTTTGAGCAGTTCCATCTTTCCTACCAGATGATTGTGGGAAGTGAATATGCTTTAAATATAATCAGCCTATTATCTAGCTCAAGGAGTAAAGTGTTCTTTTTAATTTGACTATCATCACCCCATAAGAAGCGCATCCTCCATATGCTGAAGTGCGGTAACCTGTGGGCTGCAGCTTTGCTTTTGCACTGCAGATTTTTCAATGTAATTGCATGTAACACTTTATTTATAGTAATGTAAAAGTACTTAAAATCCAATTACATAGCTGGAAATTGCATATCTCTAAACAGATGCAGAATAATTAAAAAGAAATCCAGTGCATATCTATAGAAACTCTTTAGAATTACCAAAATGACTTATTTCAATGTCCTCTGAGCAGCTCCTCTGGTTGAATTGCCAGCCTATATTAGGTACATTAGCCTAATACACATTTCATATGGCTTAATGGGGAATTAAAATGTAGTTTCCTTGCATTTGTTTTTTTAGTTTATGACCCAGATAATTCCTGTAGTAGTGATATGTTTCCACGAATTTCCTTTTTCCAGAGATGGTTTGAGTGAGTACAGTTCCTTGCTGGGGCCAACCTTGGAGGTGTTTAGTGGTGGACAGAAGGTAAAAGGATTGTGTTTTCAATGTGGATAAGAAAAGTGTGGCTTTATGAGATGATATTTGCTGACTGCATCAAGCTTCCTATATTTCATATCTAAAAAAATCATAATTGGGAATTCCACCACCCTGGGAAATCCCTGGTCATTATCCACTCATTCTAAGAGCAGATAGGAATACCATGAATAATGGAAATCCATCCAGAGTGCTATTTATACTCTTAATTATTCTTGTATGTACCACCCAAAACAAAAACCAAACACACAAACTGTTTATCAATATAAAAAGTTGATAGATATATTTGTTTTTGGTAATGGAATGATCATTACAGCCTAAAAGCTAACAATCCACATAAATCTAACAGTTTTTTAAAAATGAAACTATTTTGCACATAGGAAGATTCTTGTTCTACATTGCAGTTAAAAAAATTACTCTCAGTTGGCTGAGCGCGGTGGCTCATGCCTGTAATCCCAGCACTTTGGGAGGCTGAAGCAGGCAAATCATGAGTTCAGGAGTTCGAGACCAGCCTGGCCAACATGGTGAAACCCTGTGTCTACTAAAAATACAAAAATTAGCCAGGTGTGGTGGTGGGCACCTGTAATCTCAGCTACTCGGGAGGCTGAGGCAGGAGAATTGCCTGAACCCGGGAGACGGAGGTTGCAGTGAGCCGAAATCGCGCCACTGTACTCCAGCCTGGGTGACAGAGTAAGACTCTGTGTTGGGGAAAAAAGCAAAACAAAAAAAAATTACTCTCAATTACTCTCAGCTAAAACTCCTGGGTTTCATGAAAAATAATCTCTTTGAAAGTTTGTATTAATAACTTCAATACTGCATTAATGTAATTATCAGTCTTTAATGTATGTGGCATAACTGAAAACATTTTCAGTAACAACAATATATTTATTATTTATACCCAGCATGAAGAAGTTGAACTTGCTATGGAAACCAGGAATTTATTCGTTATACTCAATTTTCTCTTCATAATAGAAAGAATAATCCTAGCATTTTTAAAAACTGCCAACAGTTTCCACATTGTCTAAAAGCTGTTTTTTCTAGATTTACATGTCTCTTTTTTTTTTTTTTTTTTTTTTTTTTTACCATTCTCATGTTTCTCAGCAGTCTCAACAGAAATTCAGAAAGGTTGTTCCCAATAGATATGAAGGTGACTCCAGATCACTTCGTCCCCCACCTCTGCCACATCCCTTAGGTCATTTTCCTTGTAGCTTGATGCCCTCTTGCTCTCTCCTCTGCCTCCTTCCTTATCAAAACAGCTCCCAGAAACAGACCTGGTGTGAGTCATTTTCATGAATATGAATGTCAGTAGCTCTATTATCTTGTTTTCGGGCAAATGAGTTGCAGGTATCAGGAAATGGAAAAATAAGAGGTGTTTTAAGAAAGTGAAATTTTTATAGTTATAGTATAGTAAATCACCCCACAGCTTCACCTTATTAGCCCCAACATAATAATTAGTTTACGAGGGAGAAGAAGGCATGGTCATCTTAAATTTATAAATTAAATAAATCCATGTGGGGCTTCATGACCTCTATGATTTTGGTTGTTCACCCATGTGTTTGACAGAACACACTTCCCTTTCGGTTTTGTGACTGTAATCCAGTAATTTGTGACTTTTTATTCACCGATTTCTAATCTGTGCCTTTTCTGTCACTTTCTTTCTTTTCTTCAATTGAGGGACATCCACTCATACTTTTCTGCAACAGTTACTATGAGACTGAATGAAGGAGGATGAATGCAGAAATGAAAACTTAAGACAAAAGAAACTGTTTTAAAGAAAGGGTCAGGGGGCTCCTTCCTTCTAGGGAGCAAGGGCCTTGAGCTTCCACAGCCCTTTGTATTTATTGGGCAGAAAGAGCAGAGAGGAGGAGCTAACAACTGGTCAGCTGCTTGATTGATCACAGGCTCACATTATTGCTAACAGGCTTCAGATGTGCCTAATCACAAGAAACACTGCGCCTGGGGCGCGACTGCCCTCAGCATTCCTTCTGGGTGGCAGACGCAGTTTGTCAGTTTGCTAACAACCTGCTTTCATGAGAACAGTTTGCTGTTTACTCATATAGCCTCCAGTGGTACACTGAGTTGGTCATGACTCTCATTCTTTTGGCCTCCAACCCTTTTCTATTCTCTGTTTCTTCCTTTCTTATTTTGCCAATTGCATTCTTCTGATGCTTTATTTCAAAAAGATGACTATACCTATTGCTCCTGTTGACCAGCATTATCATTACATAAGAGATGATTTGCAAAATGGTGCACTAGCCACACGGTTTATGTCACCTGCTCCCTATTCCAGATGAAGAAGTCTAATCACAGGGGGTGAGTGACTTAAGTAAGGTCACATGGCAAGTGGCAGGCGGCCAGCAGCTTTTTCACTCACCACCCAGGAGCTGTTAATCCATTTCTCAGTTGGCTGGACCAGCATGCTCCGGGGCAGAAAAGGCATAAGAAGGATGGATGGCCATGCCAAAGCAAAGACCAAGGTTCATGTGGAAGGGAGCCCTCTTCTGTAGCGATGGTCACCTGGGTCAGGCAGAACTCTTATTCTGAACAGTTTGACACTGAAAATTCCATAAGAGGGTGGGGAGCAAGACAGCTGACTAGAAGCAGCCACAATCAGAGGCTCCCGTCAAAAAGAACCATAATAGCATGTGAATCCTGCACCAACAACCTAGGTATCCAGGTTCTCTCATCAGAACTGACTAGGCAGCTGGCATGATCCACAGAGAGGAAGGAAGAGCAGTGTGGTGCAGCAGCCCACCTGAGAGCCACAGGGAGCAGGGGAACCCCAGCACCCCAGCCAAAGGAGGCAGTGAGTGAGTGTGCCACCCCCTGGGGAAACCGTGCTTTTTCCATGGAACTGTGCGCCCCATGGAGCTGAAGACCCACTTACGAACCCATGCCACTGGGGCCTAGGGTCCCAACTCTGGAGCCGTGCAGATTCTCAACTGCCTCTCAGCTAGAATCTACTTAAGCCTACCCAGTCTTCAGGGAGAGGGGCAACCAGCACCACAGCTGCAGCTGCCTCCTGTCTGAGCTGTTTGAGCTCCTTGCGGGCGGAGAAGCAGCCAGCACTGGGACTCATAACTGCCTAACACGCTAAGCTTCCTGGGCGGGGGAAGGGCGGCATCCATCTCTATAGCTCCAAGCCATGCTTTTCCCCTGATGGAGCCAAGGAGGCTGGACGGCCTGGTCCCAAGTGGTGTCCCCCACAGCCCAACACACTGGCTGTGGCAGACTGCAGCCAGAGCGCCTCTTCAGGCCTGACTCTGACTCATCCAACCTCACTGGTTGGGGCCTCCCTGCAGGAAACTGAACAACTCCAGCCAGAGTCTCAGGGACAGAACCGTGATCTCTCTGGGCCTGAGCCCCTAGGGGGATGAGTGGCCACAGTCTCTGCAGACCAGCAGATTTAGCCTTTCCTGATGGTAGTTCTGAGGAATCCAGGCAGCCCAAATGATTCTGTTTTCCCCAAGTGAAGCACACCCCCTCCACCAAGGGACAAAGTGCTTCGTTAAATGGGTCCTGTTCCCTGTGCCACCCAACTGGGTGAGACCCTCCAACAGGGATTGTCAGACACCCTATACAGGAGCGATCCTACTGGCATCAGGTTGGTGACCCTCGAGGTCAGAGATCACAGAAGAAGGAGCAGGCACCCATCTTTGCTGTTCTCTAGCCTCTTTGAGTGACATCTCTAGGTGCAGAAGTGAACTAGATGAACAGGGCTGGATGTGAACCCCCAGCAAACCGCAGCGGCCTGACAGAAGAGGGACCTGACCACTGAAAGAAAAACAAACAGAAAGCAACAACAGCATCAACAACAAAAAAAGTGTACACAAAAACCCCATCCAAGGGTCAGGAGCCTCAAAGATCAAAACTTGACAAACTTATGAAGATGAGAAAGAATCAACAAAAAAAAACACTGAAAATTCAAAAGGCCAGGGGCCTCTTCTCCTCCAAATGATTGAAACGCCTCTCCAGCAAGGACACAGAACTGGACAGAGGATGAGATGGACAAAGTAACAGAAGTAGGCTTCAGAAGATGGGTAATAAACTCTGCTGAGCTAAGGCAGCATGTTCTAACCCAATGCAAAGAAGCTAAGAAACTTGATAAAAGGTTACAGGAGCTGCTAATTAGAATAATCAGTTTAGAGAGGAACAAAAATGACCTGAAGGAGTTAAAAAACAAAGCATGAGAACTTCCTGAAGCATACACAAGTATCAATAGCCAAAACGACCAAGAGGAAGAAAGGATATCACAATCTGAAGACCACCTTGCTGAAATAAGGCATGCAGACAAGATTAGAAAAAAAGGAATTAAAAGGAATGAACAAAGCCTCCAAGAAATATGGGACTACATAGAAAGACTGAACCTATGATTGACTGGAGTACCTGAAGGAGATGGGGAGAATGGAAACAAGATGGAAAACACACTCAGGATATTATCCAGGAGAATTTCCCCGATCTAGCAAGACAGGCCAACATGCAAATTCAGGAAATACAGATAACACCACTAGGATACTCCAAGAGAAGATCAACCCCAAGACATGTAATCATCAGATTCTACAAGGTGAAAATGAAGGAAAAATTGTTAAGGGCAGCCAGAGATAAAGGCCAGGTCACCTAATAAAAAGGGAAACCCATTGGACTTACAGTGGACCTTTCAGCAGAAACTCTTCAAGCCAGAAGAGATTGGGGGCCAATATTCGACATTCATACAGAAAAGAATTTTTAACCCAGAATTTCATATCCAGCAAAACTAAGCTTCATAAGTGAAGGAGAAATAAAATCCTTTCCGGACAAGCAAATGCTGAGTGATTTCATCACCACAAGGCCTGCCTTGCAGGAGCTCCTGAAGGAAGAACTAAATATGGAAAGGAAAAACCAGTATCAGCCACTGCAAAAACATACCAAAATAGAAAGACCAATGACACTATGAAGAAACTGCATCAACTAGTGTGTAAAATAACCAGATAGCATCATGATGACAGGTTCAAATTCACACATAACAATACTAACCTTAAATGTAAATTGGCTAAATGCCCCAATTAAAAGACACAGTCTGGCAAATTGGATAAAGTGAAGACCCATCAGTGTGCTGCATTCAAGAGACTCAACTTATGTGCAAAGACACACATAGGCTCAAAATAAAGGAATGGAGGAAAATTTTCCAAGCAAACAGGAAAGCAAAATAAATGCAAGGTTTTCAATCTTAGTCTCTGACAAAACAGACTTTAAAACAACAAAGATCAAAAAAGACAATGAAGGGCATTACATAATGGTAAAGGGATAAATTCAACAATAGAGCTAACTATCCTAAATATATATGCACTTAATAGAGAAGCACCCAGATTCGTAAAACAAGTTCTTAGAAATCTACAAAGAGACAGAAAATTAACAAGGATATTCAGGACTTGAACTCAGCTCTGGATCAAGTGGACCTAATAGACATCTACAGAACTTTCCATCCAAAATCAAGAGAATATACATTCTTCTCAGTGCCACATGCCACTTATTCTAAAATCGACCATATAATTGGAAGTAAAACACTCCTCAGCAAATGCAAAAGAACTGAAGTCATAACAGTCTCTCAGACCACACTGCAATCAAATTAGAACTCAGGATTAAGAAACTCACTCAAAACCACACAATTACATAGAAATTGAATGACCTACTTCTGAATGACCCCTGGGTAAATAATGAAATTAAGGAAGAAATCAAGAATTTCTTTGAAACCAATGAGAACAAAGACACAACATACCAGAATCTCTGGGACACAGCTAAAACAGTGTGAAGACAGAAATTTATAGCACTAAATGCCCACAACAAAAAGCTAGAAAGATTTCAAATGAACACCCTAACATCAGAATTAAAAGAGCTAGAGAAGCAAGAGCAAACTAATCCAAAAGCTAGCAAGAAATAATTAAGAAAACAAGAAATAATTAAGATCAGAGAAGAACTGAAAGAGAGACATGAAAAACTCTCCAAAAAAAAAATCAATGAATCCAGGAGCTGGTTTTTTGAAAAAATAAATAAATAAATAAAACTAAAAAACAAAATAGATACACTGCTAGCTAGAATAATAAAGAAGAAAAAGAAAGAAGAATCAAATAGACACAATAAAAATGATAAAGGGGATATCACCACTGACCCCAGAGAAATAAAAACTACCATCAGAGAATACTATAAACACTTCTACACTAATAAACTAGAAAATCTAGAAGAAATGGATAAATTGTTGGACACATACACCCTCCCAAGACTAAACCAGGAAGAAGTCAAATCCCTGAATAGACCAATAACAAGTTCTGAAACTGAGGCAGTAATTAATAGCCTACCAGTCCAAAAAAGCTCAAGAGCAGATGGAATCACAGCTGAATTCTACCAAAAATACAAACAGCAGCTGGCATCATGCCTTTTGAAATTATTCCAAACAATTGAAATGGAGAGACTCCTCCCTAACTCATTTTATGAAGCCAGCATCATCCTGATATCAAAACCGGGAGGAGACACAACAAAAAAGAAAACTTCAGGCCAGTATCTCTGATGAACATTGATGCAAAAATCCTCAATACTGGCAAACCAAATCCAGCAGCACATCAAAAAACTGGTCCACCATGATCAAGTCAGCTTCATCCCTGAGATGCAAGGTTGGTTCAACATATGCAAATCAATAAATGTAATCCATCACATAAACAGAACCAAAGACAAAGCCACATGATTATCACAATATATGCAGAAAAGGCCTGTGATAAAATTCAACATCCCTTCATGTTAAAATCTCTCAGTAAACTAGGTATTGATGGAACATACCTCAAAATAATAAGAGCTATTTATGACAAACCCACACCCAATATCATTGAATGGTCAAAAGATGGAAGCATTCGCTTTGAAAAGTGGTACAGACAAGGATGCCTCTCTCACCACTCCTATTCAACATAGTATTGGAAGTTCTGACCAGGGCAATCAGGAAAGATAAATAAATAAAGGGTATTCAAATAGGCAGAGAGGAAGTCAAATTGTCTCTGTTTGCAGACAACATGATTCTCTATTTAGAAAATCCCATTGTCTCAGCCCCAAAACTCATTAAGCTGTTAAGCAACTTCAGCAAAGTCTTGGGATACAAAATCAATGTTCAAAAATCACAAGCATTACTTCACACCAACAATAGGCAAGCAAAAAGTCAAATCATGAATGAACTCCCATCCACAATCACTACAAAAGGAATTAAATACCTAGGAATACAGCCAACAAGGGATGTGAAGAAACTCTTCAAGGAGAACTACAAAGCACTGCTCAAGGAAATAAGAGAGGACACAAACAAATGGAAAAACATTCCATCCTCATGCTTAGGAAGAATCAATATTGTGAAAATGGCCATACTGCCCAAAGTAATTTATAGATTTAATGCTATTTCCATCAAACTACCACTGACATTCTTCATGGAATTAGAAAAAACTACTTTAAATTTCATATGGAATCAAAAAAGACCCCATATAGCCAAGGCAATCCTAAGCAAAAAGAACAAAGCCGGAGATATCACACTACCTGACTTCAAACTATACTGCAAGGCTACAGTAATCAAAACAGCATGGTACTGGTATGAAAATAGACATACAGACCAATGGAACAGAACAGAGACTTCAGAAATAACACCACATATCTACAACCATGTGGTCTTCTACAAACCTGACAAAAACAAGCAATGGAGAAAGGATCTCCTATTCAATAAATGGTGCTGGGAAAACTGGCTAGCCATATGCAGAAAACTGAAACTGGACCCCTTCCTTACACCTTATACAAAAATTAACTCATGATGGATTAAAGACTTAAATGTAAGACCCAAAACCATAAAAACCCTAGAAGAAAATCTAGGCAATACCATTCAGGACATAGGCATGGGAAAAGACCTTATGACTAAAACACCAAAAGCAATTTCAACAAAAGCCAAAACTGACAAATGGGATCTAATTAAAGAGCTTCTGCGCAGCAAAAGAAACTATCATCAGAATGAACAGGCAACCTAGAGAATGGGGGAAAATTTTTGCAATCTATCCATCTGACAAAGGTCTAAAATCCAGAATTTACAAGGTAGTTAAATTTACAAGAAAAAACCAACCCCATCAAAAAGTGGGCAAAGGATACAAACAGACACTTCTCAAAAGAAGACATTTATGTGGCTAGCAAACATATGAAAAAAAGCTCAACATCACTGATCATTAAAGAAATGTAAATCAAAGTCACAATGAGATACCATCTCACGGCAGTCACAATGGTGATTATTAAAAAGTCAAGTAACAACATATTCTGGTGAGGCTGTGGAGAAATATGAACACTTTTACACTGTTGGTGGGAATGTAAATTAGTTCAACCATTGTGGAAGACAGTATGGCAATTGCTCTGGGCTCTAGAACCAGAACTACCATTTGATCCAGCAATCCCATTACTGGGCATATACCCAAAGGATTATAAATCATTCTGCTATAAAGACACATGCACGCATATATTTATTGCAGGACTGTTCACAATAGCAAAGATTTGGAACCAACCCAAATGCCCATCAATGATAGACTGGATAAAGAAAATGCAGTACATAGACAGCATGGAATACTATGCAGCCATGTAAAGGAATGATATCATGTCCTTTTTAGGGATATGGATGAAGCTGGAAGGCATCATTCTCAGCAAACTAACACAGGAACAGAAAACCAAACACCACATGTTCTCACTCATAAGTGGGAGTAGAACAATGAGAACACATGGACACAGGGAGGGGAACAACACACACCAGGGCCCGTTAGGGGGTGGAGGGTGAGGGGAGGGAACTTAGAGGTCAATAGGTGCAGCAAACCACCATGGCACACATATACCTATGTAACAAATCTGCACATTCTGTACATGTACTCCAGAACTTAAAGTTGAAAGAAAAGAAAAGAAAAAAAAAGAAAATTCCCCAAGAAAACAGTCAGAAGAAATTGTTCATCTGGTCTTAGTCATTTTCCAAGCATTTACCAGGTGTCTACTCTTGCTGGGCACCCTTAACTGTAGGGCTAGGGAAAGAATTGGTGATACAGAGATGAATATGAGATCACCACTGTCACTGAGGAGCTCACTGCATGGCAGGACAAACAGAGTAGTGTGGGCCATGGCATTAGAATGCCATAGTGCTGAGATGCAGAGAGGGGAAACGGATTAACTCCTTTGTCTAAGGGATTTTCAACACTCTCACAGAAGAGGTGAGATTTAGTCTGAGTAGTGAAAGATTAGAACAGTTGACCAGAAAGAAAAGTGTAGAAAAAAATATTCTATGCAGAGGGAACGGCATGCATCAATACTCCATGTATGAAAAGGCACAATGCTTTCTGGAAACCATCAAAGGTGTGGCTTGTATGTTGAAGAGTTGGGAGATTGCTGGGTGATAAGCCTGGAAAGAAAGGTTGGGAAAATTTTTAAAGTGAGTGGCACAATAATGAGTTTTATTTTCACCTTCTAGGTTATAGCAGTTTTTATTCAAGGAAACAGAATTGCCTAATCTGCATTTTATGATCTAAAGACAGGGTATAAGATATGTAGAAGAGAGACGAATCCCAAAGTAGGGAGACAAGTTAGAGAACTAGTGCTAAAGGCCAGGCAGAACTGCCAAAAACCTTAACTAGGGCAGTAGCCATGGAAATGGAGGAAAAGAGAAAGATAATAATGGCAAATTCAAGAGAAAAATATTATCTTAATTAAATCCTATGCTGTCTACTATCTAGTCTTTGGCACTTTCTCTAAGGAAGATGTTGAAATCAATAAGAGTAAAAATCAGGTAGTAGAAGCTGGAATCAGAGGTCCTGCAAGTCCAAAACCTTGGCCTCCCTGCTGACACTATAAATGGTTTGAATCCTGCCTTTGTCCTCTGAGCCCAGGAAGGGAGGGTGACAGACTAGTAACAGTAGAAAGAGACCATGCTTGCACTAGGAGAACTTTTACATCTAAGTCAAAGTGAATAAAGGCTGGAACAGTCTACCACAAAATATCGTGGACTGTCTCCCTAGAGGCCTTTCAAAACAATTTCTTGGAAGGTTTAGGCTGGATTCCGTGAAGCTAAGGCACATCTGGCATAATGTGCCCAAATCATTCGAAGCTCCAAATGGAAATAACGTGCTACCCCAGGCTGTGCCAGTCAGAGCACATAAAATCTCCATGCTTGTTAATTTCTCTGAGTGTGCATATTGCACTAAGAGTGGCTCATCCAGTAAGACCAGAGGAAAAATCAGCAAGGGAATGGACATTAGGGAATGGACATGAGTGAGAGCAAAAGCACTGGAACTCTGACCTGAGGGACGGTGCCAGGAAGTCAACTTGGAAAATGATGGAGGAACTGAGTGTTGGAATCAAGCAGAGGAAACACTTGCTGATATTCAGTGATGAAACTCAACCTTTTGTTTCCCCTCTGTCCTTTTTCAACTTGCAAACATTTTCCAATACTTTCTTCCCAGATGAGAGTTTAAGAAAAAAAAGGTCCCTTACTGTTCTCCTTTTCAAAGCCCCCATTTATGACCATAGACTGCCAGCATTCCTAAAAATCTAAGTCTCTTCTCTCCAGAAAAGTCATCTGGATACAGGACTGCATCTGGAATGCGGAGCTAGAACAGGCAGAGGAGTGGGGCACATATACCTTCTTCAGAGGGGAAAGGAGGCAGGGGTTTACTTCAAAGATAGAGAGATGGTTTAGCCTGTCTTCCCTACCACAGCCAAACAGCTGTACTGACCCTGACCCCATCTCTTCCCAAAATGAGCCACAGAATCAAAGAGAGTATGTTGGCGTCAGGATCTTGAGGGGAGAGAGTCTTGAGCCTGTAACAATAGAAAAATAGACAGTCATCCTCACACTCTCTTTCCAAAATTAGAACCTTCTCTGTCTTCTGTAACATATCGTGATCTAAAATGTATATTCCTATCCCGTCTGGCAGCTCTTCTACTCAGAAACCCCATTCTAGGTAAGTGGAGATCTTTCTGGTTCCTGTTATCTTGGAAATATAATTCCCAACCCTTGTCCTCCTCCTAACTCCACACTTGATCATAGCTCAGGATGTCATCAGAAACATCTTCTTTGAAAGTAGTAAGCAAATGGGAGTTCAACCTGCTCACGTGTGAAAATGCTGGTGCGTCTGGTTTACCCAGCTGGTGACGCTGTGGTCTTCTACTGTCCAACAGTGGTATCCACAGTACATCCGCCTCAATTTCTTTTTAGGACTGTGATGCTCTGAGTTGCAGTTCAGGAACATCTCCCCTAGGAATCCAAACTACTACACCCTGAAGTTTCATCTTTGTACGCAATTAGTTACTAAGTACACTGAATCAAATGCTACTTCTAGCATTTGGGAGGCTCCCACTGTCCACAAGGGTCACCACTACGAGTCTGAATTATAAGGGACTTATGCACAGGGCCTTTCCTGAGTCTTCACTCTGTATGTCGTTGCTTTACCCCAACATCGACACATTTGTAAAAACAGGGTAGCCTCAGCAGGAAAAGAAAGAGCTCAGAGTTTTGTGGAAGAAGAAAAAGAATTGGGGGTACAGGGCTGTTGTTAAGTTTATAACTCCTGTTCCTTAGTGACGTCTTTCATTCTACAGGTCTAGCTCCATTCCTCTCTCCTTGCTGTCTTCTCAGCTCAGCGCACATCCGTTTGTCCCTATGCCAATGTGGAGTCTTTGGAAACTGCCCTGACTTAAGAAACTCTAGAGTTAGCTTCAGTTATTGTCAGTGAAGCTTGATTATTAAGGAATTTGAGAAGAAAGCAAGCCAGTCCACTGGTAATTACCTTAAATCTCTTCCAAGGAAAATAACCAAGAAGGTCTTAATGTTCCCCTCTACTTGATTAAACTTTAGACAGGTTTCTTCCAGACTGTACATCGTTGACCTCCCTTTTCTTAGAGCATTTACTTGTGGGGGTGGGGGTGGGGAGTCGCGCAGGGACTTGTAACAAGTTTTTTATCTGCCCCTTTGAGATGTAAATCATCTCTAAGCATCTTACCAGTTTTACATCCCAGGAATGTCTTTCAAGGGTAAGGAAGCCATCTCTTTGATAAGTAACCATTAAGGAAAATAATGCCCCTATTCCCAAAGTTAGGTAGGAACCTAACTTTGACAAACACCAATTGGCAAACACAGAAGGCCAAATCTCACTGACCAACCTTCCCCCAACATTCTCCAAGATTTTTTCACTAGTTCATCCTGGTACACTTATGCTCCCCTTAATAATGGGAAGTGTGTCACTAGGCATCTTCAAACATCATAACATGCACTTACACAAACCTAGACAGCATAGCCTACTACACAGCTAGGCTACAAACCCGTACAGCATGTCACTTTACTGAATACTGTAGGCAATTATGACACAATGGTATTTGCACATCTAAACAAATCTAAATATAGAAAATGTTCAGTAAAAAGGATGTGGAGAAATAGGAACACTTTTACACTGTTGGTGGGACTGTAAACTAGTTCAACCATTGTGGAAGTCAGTGTGGCTATTCCTCAGGGATCTGGAACTAGAAATACCATTTGACCCAGCCATCCCATTACTGGGTATATACCCAAAGGATTATAAATCATGCTGCTATAAAGACACATGCACACGTATGTTTATTGCGGCACTATTCACAATAGCAAAGACTTGGAACCAACCCAAATGTCCAACAATGATAGATTGGATTAAGAAAACGTGGCACATATACACCATGGAATACTATGCAGCCATAAAAAAGGGTGAGTTCATGTCCTTTGTAGGGACATGGATGAAGCTGGAAACCATCATTCTCAGCAAACTATCGCAAGGACAAAAAAGCAAACACCGCATGTTCTCACTCATAGGTGGGAATTGAACAATGAGAACACATGGACACAGGAAGGGGAATATCACACACCGGGGCCTATTGTGGGGTGGGGGAAGGGGGAGGGATAGCATTAGGAGATATACCTAATGCTAAATGACGAGTTAATGGATGCAACACGCCAACATGGCACATGTATACATATGTAACAAACCTGCACGTTGTGCACATGTACCCTAAAACTCAAAGTATAATTTAAAAAAATGACAAAATCTTATGGGACCACTGTCGTATATGCAGTCTGTCATTGACCGAAATGTCATTATACAGCACATGACTATACTTAAAACCACTCTTGCCTTTTGTTTCAGGGAGAGTTGGGTTCAGTCTTTTTCCTTCATTGGAATAGTCTTCACCCCATTCTAATAATCTTTCTGGGTTTGTTTTTTTTGTTTTTTTTGAGGTGGAGTTTCGCTCTGTCATCCAGGCTAGAGTACAGTGATGCAATCTCAGCTCACTGCAAACTCTGCCTTCCAGGTTCAAGCAATTCTCCTACCTTAGCCTCCCAAGTAGCTGGGATTACAGGCATGTGCCACCACACCCAGCTAATTTTTATATTTTTAGCAGAGAGGGGTTTCACCATGTTGGCCAGGCTGGTCTTGAACTCCTGACCTCTGGCATGAGCCACCACACCGGGCCACAATAATCTTAAATAATTTTTTCCTTCCCTGCTTAACTGAAATTTTTCTCTTACAGAACCCAGAATTCCAAACTTGGATATCTGTTTCAACTTAATTCTCTGTATTGTCAATTCAAAAAGAGTAATTGTTGGATACACATCATTATTGATTAGTCAAAACCTGTAGAATATACAATACTAAGAGTGAACCTTAAGGCAAACCATGGACTTTGAGTGATAATAACATGTCAGTGTAAGTTCTTCAATCATAACAAATGTACCCCTCTGGGACAGGATGTTGATAATGGGAGAAGGCTGTACGTATGTGTGGGTGGGAGTTACGTGAGAACTCTATGTACTTTCTGCTTAATTTTCCTGTGACTCTAACCAAAAAAATAAAGTCTAATATTTTTAAACATTTCATTGTGCCATTTAAACTTGTGTGACATGTTTAAATTTTTATGTCCTCCTATCTGATTCTTACATTACCTTCAATAGATGCCTTGTGTGCCTTTAGAGAGAGAGATTGGAGCAGAATTCCTTAAACCTCTCAATGACAATCCAATGCTGGAATCCAGTGGATCTGTCTCTGAATATTGTGACTAGAAAAAAACTGCATTTAAAACAGAAAGCTGGTAGAAAGTGAGACATTAAGTTTCACAAGCCCTGAAGGTGGGCTGGGGAAACTTTCTAATAAACAAGACTGTGTCCCGGTTCCTTACAGCGTTAAGCAGAGAGGACTGACGTTCATTTCAATCAATATATGTTGTAATATGTGAAAATATCTTAGACGTGGAGTAAACATTTATAGGTTTGCCTTAAATATGTGACCCCTATTCCAATAACCTTTCTGTTGTTTGTTTGTTTGTTTTCTAGATGGAGTTTTGCTCTGTCGCCCCGGCTGGAGTGCAGTGATGCAATCTCAGCTCACTGCAACCTCTGCCTCCCAGGTTCAAAGTGATTCTTTTTTAAATGACTGTTATTTTAACTAAGATTTTTAAAATGTATACTATGTAGCAATGTTTAATTTCTTATCACAGGACCTATCTTCCTTTACCTTCTGATTGGATTACATTTATTTTTCTACTCCAACTTTCAGTGCATCAGGGTTTAGTTTTCCTGAATTAACTACTATGAAATTGATGGCTCTCTCTCACTGGTCTGCATACAGCTACCTAAGTCCAGGTAGAATAAGACTGATCACTCCTTAGTAAGCTCCTTTGCTCCTTAGCACACCCCTATTACCCTTCTGTAGAACAGAGAATCCCACGTGCAGTTTCCTTTTTTATTTACGTAGCTCGTGTGCCGTTTTAAAATTTTTGTCCTCCTATCTGATTTGCCACTGCAAATTGCACACTACTAAATGTTTCCTAAGGAAAAGGAGGTTATGCAACAGAAAATTGGATCCCTACAAGTTATTAAATCCTTAGTGGTCACTTTGCTTTCATCATTTCACCTTTAAATAAAGGCTGTAACATTTACAATCCACTATGTGACTTGCACGCGTAAGAACACTGCCTGGCTATTTACAGTACATTGCCTCGCGAGATGGGGGGTGATTCCCTCTCGCATTAAAATGCTCAAAAGCAATCAGCTGTGCTGCCTATCATACAATCCAAGTAAGATCATAAAGGAAAATAAGAATTATGTTCAAATTGTATCAAATTGTGTCCTACATAGAAGGATGACTGTGTTCACATAAACAAAAATATTTTGGTAGATGAATTACTTGATTTCTAGATTTTATCTTAAAATTCATAGACTGCATTTGCTTAAAAAGGCAGGGGGAGTATTGAAAATTTTGTAAAATTCATAACGGCTCTGTAAAGAGAAGTTATGATTCAGATGAATTTTAATTTCTTTCAGGCTAATCACAAAAGTTCAGTTAATTAACACCAAAATAGCTTTTTTCACTCTCATAGTAAATATACGAAAATTTTACCTTGTATGGCATTTTTAACAGCATAGATTTTTATTTGCAAACTCAAGATCCACGGAGAGGCAATCCTGTTAAACTCATTTTGACCACAGAAATTAATCCATTCTACAGTATTGCTCATAGTATTTAAAGGGCAGGGAGACCAAACACTGCCTGTCAAAATCCTGCACATGCCTGATGCTAAGCTGCCATCTGTGTCCTCAAGCCTTAGTGAAGTGTCACCACAGCCATTGGCCCAATGCTAAGCTCTGTGGCAGTACTTAAACTACTGTGCTTCGTACTATAACTACCTATATCATTTTGTTTTCTCCAAACACACAACCACATGTTTAACTGAAGGTTCTTTGAAATTAGACTGTGGGTCTAAATTTTCTAAGTTATAGCACCTAGTTCAGAGACCTATGCACAGTAGACGCTTGGAGAATGAATAAATCATTGCACATTTCAGGAAACCACTAATACATGGTATTAAACTATATTACCACTAAAGTATCCTATTTCCCAATTTCTGATTTGCTCTTCTACAAAACTCAGCATACATACACATAACAAATCAACACACATTTAAAGCCATTTCCCCTTGTTCTTCATCCTCTCTTTTTTAATCCACTGCAAAACTGACCCTAAAGATGGCAGAAAACACCAGTATACCCAGTCCAAAACTTAGCCAGATCTACAGAGGAATACACTCCCAGCTTGTCCCCTTGTTACTGAGTTCACATATACTCACTATGTCCCAGGCAATTTCCTTGAATAGAAACACAGTGGTGGGCAAAACCGACTTGGCACCTGCCTTATGGTGTCTGCAATCCACTTAGGGAGATAGACACTAAGTAAACAAATAAATACCAATATGACTACCATTTGGGTAAATGAAAAGAAAATGACTCTAAGAGAAATTTATGTTAGAGAGGACTCGCTTTAGAATGAGTGGTCTGGAAAAACCTCTGAAGTATTATTCAAGTTGACATTCAAAGGGTATGCAATAGCTAGTAAGGAAAAGAGAATTTTACACACAAAAAAACAGAGACGTAGGGAAGAACGGGTGTACTTCAGGCACTGAAATTTAGTGGGAGATGGAGAGAGAATAGCATTTCTGAATATTGGGAAGAAAAGGCCAGAAGCTGATTATGCTAAGCCATAGACACCATGGTGAGGCGTTTGAAGAAAGCTAAGTCTGGCTTCTGTGTGGAGAATGGATTAGAATGGGAGCAAAATTGGAAGCGGGACCATTTAGGGCCACTGCAGTAGTCCACGTAAGAAATAAAAGAGGTGGACCACAATGCCAGTGGGGGACATAAAGAAAAGTAGACAGGTTTAACATGTATTTTGAAGAAAAAAGTCTCTAAGAGTTGATGATGGATTGAATATATGAGATGAGGAAAGGGAAGAACCAAGACTGATTCTCAGATTTCAGACTAGCATCTGGATGAATGGAGATGCCATTTAATGACAGAGGATCACTGGAAAACAGATTAACAATATATACGTTCTATTCCAACAATCGTTTATTAAAATGAAACTAATAAATGCTGTGTTTTGGCATATGTTTGAAGAACATTTGCCTACACTATAAAAAGAAACCCCTGGGGTTTCTGATCAGATAGCATATTGTTACAAGTTGCTGTGTCCACCCTAAACCCAAATTGGCTGCCTCTCAGAATTGGAGAGTGTTTGATGGACCCCAGAGATGAGGGTTCTCAGGTCCTGGGGAAAAAGCATCCTGGAGAGGAGCGCTAAGTGCTATGGACCAGGGAGAGCCCAGAAATGCTGCCTAAGAATTTTCTTTTCTTTAACTGACATTGGCCTGGCTGGGCCATTCTGCAATGTGGTGAGGCAGGAAATGAGTCCTGTCAGCCTGTGTCCCACCCTCAGATACAAAGAAACATTAGGATCTGCCAGGGTTGTTTGGGGCATAGAGAAGGTACCAGCAGGTGCACCTCTTTCCCCTCTTACGGAGGGGTAGGTAAAACAACCTAGGGAAGATGGCTTAACAGCAACACTGGAAGCTAGAATATAAAGAAGGCTTGATTTCTGCATTCTAAGGTAAAATGATTTCAAAGGTAGAATTATGTCCCATGAAATCTGTCAATCAAATGTGAAAGAAAAGAAGATATTTTCAGCCAAGCAAAGTCTCACAAATCCTCCTTCTATAGACTCTTTGTCAAGAAGCTGCTGGAAGATGTGCTCCACAGAGTAAAAGAGTAAACCAGAATAAAGGAAGTCAATAGAAACAGGAAATAGCTTCACAGGAGAAAAATATAAGGGAATCCCTAAGAAATTGGTTAAAAAAGTAATGTCCTTATGCACCAGGCCTAGAGCAGTGAATCCTAAATTACACTTAGGTAAAAAAAAAAAAAAATTAACATTGCCAGATTATCTGATAATGTGTTTAATATTGAAAGGAATTTGACATTCCTGATAAATAGCAAATGAGAAAATGAGGCAAGTGTTAAACACAACCAAAAACATGTAATAAAGGGATACAACCATAGCATTCTATGCAGCTCAGCTATGAACAATATAACTGTATTGTGTGATGAAAGAAGAAAAGCAGGGATGGAGGGAGGAATGTGTATGATAATAACTAAGCCTTTATTTGCCATAATAGTGAAGGGAATCAAAATGTTACCCCAAAATGTCTAAAATCCTGAAAATCAAAATTCCAAATGTTGACATTCTGAAAGCTGAATTCTGGGGGAAGTGATTAGTGCATTTTGGGTTGTGCACAGGATAGTTGCATCATGTTAAATGGAACTATTATCTTATTATTGTCTTTATTTGGAAATTAAATATGGTTTGAAGAGGAGCATATGGATGCCAAGCTGACAAGGGGTAAACTTGTGGACTTAACTTTAGATGTTGACTGGACTGGATTAAGAAATACCTAGACACCTGGTAAAGCATTATTTTGGGTGTGTCTGTGAGGGTGTTTCTAGGGGAGATTAGTGTGTGAGTCTAACTAGGACTAGGTGGAGAAGATCTGCCATCAATGCTGGCAGGCACCATCCAACTGGCCTGGTGCCCAGAGAGGACAAATACACAAGGCAAATTGGTTCTGAGAGCTGGGACAGACTTTTCTTCTGCTGCCTTGAACATTAGAAATTTGACTCCACAAAAAGTGCATTATCACAAAGTTGACTTTGTGTGTAAGCATTGTGTGTGTACATAATGTTGAAACTTCCTCAATAAATGAAGAGTTTTTTTGCACATCTGCATTTGTGAAAGATAAAATTTCTCAAGATCTGGGCTATTTGGGCAAAAGTATAAGCAGTGGTGACCCATTGAGCTCTATAAGTCAATGCCATTTGTGCAAATGGCACAAAAGGTATAAATATACCTCATAATAGCTATGAATGTACTGCTTAGCATGTGCTAGACACTGTTCTAGTACTTAATATGCATTTTAATCCACTCAAACACCCATTGAGATGGGTACTATTACTATCCTTGTCCAGATGAAGATTCTGAGGCACAGATATATTAACTAATAAGCCCCAAAGACATGTGCCTATCATGGAGCTGGGGTATCATCCAGGCAGGTGGATCCAGCACCCACACTCTTAACCATTACACTTATCACCTCACAAAACAACTGTATATGTTCTTCATGGATATAAATTTATGCAAGAATGTTTATTAAACTCACATGGGACAAGGAAACATTAAACAAATGACAGTAACTCCTAATGTTTGGAGAGGTGCATGGGGAGAGAAGGGTAATTGTAATGGTGACCAGGGATGAAAGAGAAAAACAGTAACATAAATTTTAGAGGACCAATGATGACAGCACTGATATACTGTAAATTAATCAGCATGGCGTCATGCGCTGATTAACTCAACTCTGTATCCCTATGTTGAAAGAAAACAAATATAAAGATGTTTTTAAAAGAAAAAGCTACAATACTAATTAAGAATAGGATATACTGGTAACTAACATAACAGCTTCCCAGTAAGTTCAGAGCAGCTATGATAGATTCACTTTCAGAATCGGGGCAAATTACTCTTTCTTTGCCTGAGTTCCAGAGGAAATGGTTGTCTTTCTCGATAAAAGAAAAGGACATATGTGTACAAACGAATGGCTCACCCAGCCCATCAAAGATCAAACACGGGCCTCTTAGAGTCCTTCTTTCTCCTGTTCCATGTGAGGGCTTTTAGGGAGTGCACATTCTGAGGCATGTATCACGCCACATCATTTCAAAGGCACTTAGCTTAAATTGAGTCATCGCAACACCACTGAACAACATTCTTATAAAAGGCAATGTAGCACTTAATTTTTTCCTGTGTGGTCCACACTATCTCATACATTAATATTTTTTTTCCCAGAGTCTCACTAAACTTTATGTTCCTTATGGATAGAGACCATAATTTGTGTTATTTTGCATGTTCCACATTCCGTCACTTGGGAGTAGACACCAAATTGGCTACTAATAATTTTTTTTTTTTTTTGAGACAGAGTCTCGCTCTGTCACCAGGCTGGAGTGCAGTGGCACGATCTCGACCCACTGCAAGCTCCGCCTCCCAGGTTCAGGCCATTCTCCTGCCTCAGCCTCCCGAGTAGCTGGGACTACAGGCTCCCGCCACCACATCTGGCTAATTTTTTTGTATTTTTAGTAGAGACAGGGTTTCGCCGTGTCAGCCAGGATGGTCTCGATCTCCTGACCTTGTGATCCGCCCGCCTTGGCCTCCCAAAGTGCTGGGATTACAGGCATGAGCCACCACGCCCGGCTAATACTTTTTAATTAAAAAGAAAAATTAAATATTTAGGTAAAGTCTAAAATACAGGGTTCAGAACACCACCACCACTCTGCTGCCAAACTTTGTGCATGCACACACACACAATTGTAACAGAAAGTGTTGTGAGATAGTTAATAGATGAAGATCAGGTTTAAAGACAAAGTGAAGACAAAAATACTAAAAACGAAACTTAAAAGACAAAGGAAGCAGGGCTGTAGGCATCTGTTGCTGAAAATGAGGGAGAAGACATGAGACATGCTGGATGTCTTCCCCAAGACAGCAGGATGGTCAGTCACCATTCCAGAGCACTGCATTCCAGAAATAAATGCATAGGGAAGAGAAAGAGGAGATGCCATTGCTAGTGAAATGTACTCCACTTAAAACAACTGTGTGTGTGTGTGTGTGTGTGTGTGTGTGTGTGTGTGTGTGTGTACATAGAAATATATTTTCACATCATGTCCATCTGTTAAGCAGTAACTGAGTTATACCTTTTAGGAAGTCAGAAGTTGCCTCATAGTTAACTTGTGCAGAAAACTCCAGGTTTCTTTTCAATATAAAATCCTATTATCTTTCTGATGGATCATAAGGCATCAGATTTTAGAATCTCTTTGTGGTTCTGAATATTGACTTTTGGGTCACTGGATAAAAAAAAAATATCCTTTTTGTCTATTGTCTACCCCTTCTATTGCCCAGAGTACCTGGCAAAGCAGCTCAAAAGCTCTGGGCAAAGGACCTTGGGGCATTTGAAGATGTGTAAGCAAGAGGGAAACACTTGGCTGGATTTCACCATTCTCCCACTTACCTTACAATGGCAACTGCAAAATTCTTATTGAATGGATTGAGCAGCTGTCTGGTTTGATTGTAGCTTCAGTGAATCTGTGCCTCAGACCTCTGTGGAATTGCTATTTCATTGCTATTTGCAGTAATGTTCTACAGTAAATCACAACTTCTGTCCCTATGGCAACCACAGATACCTGAGATGTTACTGCCTCTTTTTTGCCAGGAAAAAAACATAGTTAGAAAAGAAAGTAATAAATATGGCTAGTGGCCCTTTCTACATTGTTAGGCTGTTTCTTGCTCTGAGTTGTGCATTTTCAATTAGGAATCCCTGAGCTGAACTCAGTAGTTGCATGCACAAGCATGCCATCCGTTCAGCAGGTACAAATGAGAGACAAATGTGTAAACTGTATGCCTGATTACCATCTTCTGGATATGAGCTGAAGAATATATGTCATGTATGTGTGGGACAGATAAAGGACATCCTCTGGACAGGACTAATTTATTTTTGCTGTGTTCATTATCATTTCTCCTTCAATTTTAGGTCCTTCTCATTAGATCAGTACTTGTCAGAGGGTGATTTTTTTGACTGACTCACACAGGGACTTTTATTAAAAATGTGGCATCCTAAATTTCCCAGGGACCCATTGAATTAGAATGCAGAATGAAGGGCATAATCCATATTGTAAATAACTTTCCATTTGATTCCCATGAATGTTAACATTTGAGAACCATTGCAGTAGGTAACCTTTGAGAGAAAGAATCTTATATTACTCATCTTTGTATTCAAGGCTTCTTGGGTGATGCTGGTTAAGTTTTTTTTAAAAAATATGGCCTGTTCTCATAACATTGATCCGCATCATATCATCACCAGTATCTCCTGAGAGTCCATGAGTCAGGCTGATCTCTTGTCTTCTCCAAGAGTCTACAGACTATACTCAAGGGAGATTCAGGTGCAGGTAAAATTAGATGGGATGTTGTTTCTCGGATTGGTTCTAAATATAACTATACATTTATTATCTGGTCTTTAAGAGCATGTGTTTGGGACATTATAGTTCATATCCTACAACCCTGTTGGATCTCAAGAAGAAAGATCTTTTTCACCTTTGTCTTTACTGACTTTAGATGACTACTCTAAGATTTTTGGAGGGTGCCAATGAGACTAGCCTCTGCGCTACACAAACAGAGATAAACCTGTTTGCAATGAGTGCAGGATCTCGGGTCCACTCTTGTTGCTAAGTGGGAATACCCTGCCTTCACTGACACTGACACTGCCCCAGAAGTTTGCACAAGAGACACAAGAGTCTGAAAAATGAGACCTGGGGCACACACTGACAAGTGTATTCCTTCAAAGAGACGAATTAATTGATCCTGAATATCGGGCCCAGACACTGAAAAATCTGTGTATTCACTACTAAGGATGATTATTAGTTTCTCTTTGTGTGAGTCTACAAAGGATCCAGGATAATCTCCTTGTCCTTTATCATTTCAATATGTTTTTCCACACAGGAACATACAGTTTTCAGAGAATAAAATTAAACTAATGAGATTTAACTAGCACATTATTTTTTAGTGTCCTTTGGTTAAAAATCGGGAAAACACTGATGTGTTTATATTAGTATGTGGAGGGGGTGGGTAGAGGAGAAAGGAGAGAGAAAGAAGAGAGAAGTGGGGTGGTATTTTCCATACCCACAACCGTCTCAGGATTTCTGGAACTTCAAGCCAGCAGGTAGACCACCAGAAGCTTTTTGTATGATAGATTCTAAGGAAAAAATGGTGGAGGAGATTAGAGGCCTGAAGGTAGATATTTGGATGTTAGGATTAAGATTTTTGAAAAATGAATACCTAAAAGAAATAAGGACCTGCCACGATCCCTAGGAGACTGACAGGAGCATGAGGAGGTTGGGAGAACAATGGAAGACAACAACCTGTTGGGCTTGGAACAAGATTTTTGGAAAAAAGAAAATACATAGGAGTGGAGTAACTGCCACTTCTTAGTATTAAAATAACCAGGGTCATTGCAGGAAGACCCAAGGTGAAAGAAAAGGGAGGGTAAGCAGAAGTTGAGCATGGCAGGGTGTGGGGGAAGCAGGCAGTAGGACAGGAATACAAGGAGGGCCAGCTTAGGGTTATAGGTAAGGCAAGGTCACTGAGGTGGCCAAGAGCCAGGGCTTCGGCGCACAGCAGGCAAGGCAGCAGGAGCCCAACTGCTGAGGACAGTCACCAAGGAGCCATCTGGAAAGGCACTGCATCACCAGCACAACTGGAAGGCTCTTTGGACCAAGAAGTTTCAGGAAGCCCTATCTGGACTCAAAGGATACTCACTCCCTGGCATTTAGAACTTACAGGCTTTGCACCTTCTAACCTTTTGCTGTCCTTCTGCTTCCCTTCCCCTCTGAACAGCCCAACCACAGAATATTCCACCATGAAGGTTGAGCTTTCAATTTAGCGATGGTTGCTTTGCTTCCCTGGCTTCCTCTTTCTCGCCCATCTACTCATGCTGGTTCTTGGGCTTGATGCGGCCTGTGGCCTCAACTCACATTGCCTTTTCTGCGTTAGCTTCAGTTGTCTTCAAGTGCAGGCAACTCGACCATCATTATGGCCAAAGAGTAAGGGTTGTTGATTTTACCACTGTGGTCTGGGATGGATGAACGGGGATAAAATTGGGATTTAAGTGAGATTTGTCTTCATTGTCCCTTCCCTATAACTTACCACATACACTGTACAATTGACAAAAATGATGTCTTGCCCAATATCACACTTCTAAAACAAAAACAAATCTTTGTGGCATAATAGGAAATGTTATTTTATTATTTCCCCTTATGTGCCAGCCAAGTTTGAAACAGAACAGTTGATCTATATTTGCACTTTGTTGTATTTACTTTGTCTTGTAAATTAGCCAATTTTTCTTTCATTGTTGTCTCCTGTGGCCTTCGGGAACAGATGTTTCTTTTGAGCATCTGGTAGCTCTAGTCCTGTAGTGTCAACTTAAAGGGACATTATTTTGTCTAGCAGCTAAGGCACCACACAGATATAGCCTAGGAGGATTGTATGTGCACAAAGCAAGCCTGCACATGCGCATGCACACACACACACACACTTACAAACCACAAGCCTGGGACTATAAATATGTGTGAGTCACCCAATAGAATAAGAGAAACAAGAAGGAAATGTAGACATTGTATTTCTCACAACATTTCTATTTTCAAAGCTGTTTGAATAATGGTTTTAGCTTAGGATGTTGTCTCCAGTAAGTGCAGCAGAACTAGACGCTCCAAGGTCAGTTGTGCTATGTTTGTCTAAGATGAGACTAATGTTCTATGCTTTGTGTGTAGTATCCTTTGTTAAGGTCTTTAGTACACTGTGAGCCTTTGTTGCCCTGACTATTGGCCTGATAATTTCAGGAAAGTTTACAGTAGCTCCAGGATCTTTCCTGAGGTATAGATTTTAATGGCCATTATCCTGAGTATGCTTTGAAATAGTTTCCCTCCCTTAATATGTCATTTCTTGTATTCCTTTACAGAAACATTACAGATTGGTTGACCCCAAGGTATGTGCTCTTAATTCATACACAGTACTTCTTTCCATGGGCTATTTTAAAACACAGAATATTACTCAGATGTAATGGGACTTTTTTTTCCGTAATAGTTAACATTTTAACAACATTTCAGGTACAACTTTTAGCAAATATGATTTCCTGCATTTTAATTCTAGAAAATATCTCCCTGTATACTACTAATTCCATAAATATGGAATGAAAATATCAGAAAGGATTACATGCCACTTAGAGACTTAAAGGTTTTCTGTGCATTCTATCCCTTGGTTTCTTATTTATTTTACATACATACATACATAAATGCATGCATGCATTTATTTATTTTGAAGCAGAGTCTGGCTCTATCGCCCAGGCTGGAGTGCAGTGGTGCAATCTCGCCTCGCTGCAACCTCCACCTCCTGGGTTCAAGTGATTCTCGCCTCAGCCTCCCAAGTAGCTGGTATTACAGGTATGTGCCACCATGCCCAGCTAATTTTTGTATTTTCAGTAGAGACAGGGTTTCACCATATTGGCCAGGCTGTTCTCAAACTCTGGACCTCAAGTGATCCACCTACCTCGGCCTCCCGAAGTGCTGGGATTACAGGCTAGAACCACCATGCCCGGCCTCCCTTCGTTTATTTATTAAAGTATGTGACTTCACTGAAGCCAATGTTCTTTACTAGTAGTACTTACTTAATTCAGAGAGTTTGTTTTGAGGCTTCTGCCCAGAAAGAAGCTGTATTTCCCGACCTCTCTTGCATCTAAGTAGAGCTAAGCAGCTCAACTGTGGCTAGTAAAATGTATGTGGAAAAGATGTACCCCACTTTCAAACATCACCCATAGAAATCTCCTATGTGAACCTCAATTTTCTGTCTTCTCTCAACTTTCAGCTGGATTTCAATGCTCAAGGTGACTTTGAGAGTCTCATGTTGAAAGTGAAGATGTCCGTCAGTCTGAGTCCTTCAATGCCTGTACAGAGTAATTCTCCCAAGGATTGATTGGATTTTATATGAGCAAGACACAAACATATGTTTAGTCTTCTTTGTCTACAAATGTTAAGCTTAAAGGTCTGAGAAAGTTTTGTGTTTTTATGTTTTTTAATCTCTCTAGGATTCAATCATATTTAAAACCTTTTCATAAGACCAACAATGCATGCATTGTTACAGAGATATATTCATTACATGAGGGTCACTGTCAAACAATTTAACAAACCCTAGGGTACTTACTCCTTGTGTTTTATTTCAGGAATGGGAATGTAGCTCTCTACCTCTCTGGAGTGTAAATAATCTTTAAGCAAAGTGGGGAAAAACAGTTCTTCAGTTATCTGGAAGGTTTCTTGGTTGTTAAGCCAAAATTACCAAGTACTACTAGCCTGGACCATTTTTACCCTGGGTCACAGGATTTGTTGTAATTGCCTTAAAATATTATAATTATGTTGCAATTGAAAAACAGATGTTCATCACTTCTTGGCCTTTTGGCTAAGATCAAGTGAAAAACAGATGTTCAGAAGTGGAGGCAAGTGAGTGTGCCTGTAAACACACACACACACACACACACACACACACTCCTATTTCTTTCTGCCATCATGCATTTTTACCTACAACCACACCAGTAAGACATACAATATCTCATCCTTTTATGGTTAGTTGTTCCTAAACATTTATTACAATGTTAACTGTTGGGGTAAATTATGTACCATTTTCAGGAAGCAATGTGTATTTTAAAATAACCCTATTAGAGTGGTATAGTAGATTGATTAAAAGCATGAGGCTGGGAATTTTAGACTAGTTTTTGAATAACGTTGCTGCCACTTACTACATGACCTTGGCCAAATTATTTAATCTCTTGGAGCCTTAGATTTATTTGGCTGCAAACCAGAATAACTTAATCATTGGATTAGTGTGAGGATTAAACAATACCTCCAAAGTACCCCCCAAAATTCTCAGTACTATTGGAAGCACTTAACAGATGTGGTTACTTTCATCGAAATGGTTTGACTTTTATAACTGTAAGTGTAATATTACACACAACACAGAAGACAAATCCAATACTTGTTTTTCATGGGTGAAACCAAAAAGTCTATCAAGAAAAGAAAATTACCTTTTCAAAAATAGAAGCAGTGTCCAAAGAAAGAATGGGGGTCTCCCTAAAAATGTGCAAACTAGAAATGTGCGATACCATTACAAGGTCTATGATCTACTTTGACATATTTCATCATAATTAGTGCAGTATTATATTTGTGCTGGTTAAAGTTTAGAGGCAGCCAGCTGGCCTTATATCTAAAGGGCCATGTTCCAGGGGCAGTTCCTACAAGTCATTCTGTTGGCCAATCTATACAACTAGAATAACTTTCTCTTCTAATGAGAGCCCATTTCTAATATTCATCACACTCAATAACATCACTGGTTCTATCAGTGACACTCAATGACACATTGCTAGCATGCTAGAAAACAAAATGAATTTTCATGGATAGAACCAGTGACATTGAGTGTGATGAATATCAGAAATGGGTTCTCATTAGAAGAAAATAAAGTTATTCTAGTTGTATACACTGGCCAAAATTATTTAGAAATACTCTCTACCCCTCCAAGGAAAGGGTATAGGAATCCACTCAGGCTTGTACCCTTCACCCTGGGGATGAAGTCCATAGCTTGATCTCAAATCAGTTCCATTTCTTGTCATTGGTTCAGGATAATTCTGACTATAGGATGCCGACTACATAGGGACAATCTTGCTTCAGAAGTTGTGTTGGCCTGAGTGAAATTTTCAAACAGGAGCAGAAAGCTGGAATTTTATTGAAGCTAGAGATAAAAATATGATGTAGAAAATGTGTTGAGCATTCTTTGCTAATGAATATTTACCTAACAAATGTGTCCCTGCATAGAAAAACTTCACTGCAGACTTTCTTTCATTATAACTTGATGGCAAGGTTATCAGAAGTAGTAGCTGGATACCAGAAAGAACCACACAGCTATGCGTGAACCAACTGGCTACATCAGTTCACAACACACTTTCTGCCATCTTCTTTTAATTTTCTTCAATAGCCAAGGACTTCCATAATAATCATGGAGCATCCTATTTGATTGTCCATTTACTAGATTGAAGCCTGTCAAGCAACATAGCCTAGTGGCTCAAGGTCAAGCCCTGCCACTTACTAGAAATGATAACTGGCAAATTATTTAACCCTCCTGTGCCTGAGTTTCTGCACTGGAGAAATGGTCTAATACGAGTGACTACCTAGATGGATTATAATGATAATTAAATGATACCCATAAAGAACTCATACCCATTTCTGTCACGTCTAAGTGCTAGCGATTATTAATTCCCAAATTCTCCACCAGACTTAGTCTGGAGAGGTTACAATACTGGTTGGCACCTCTGATTATTGTTCAATGAAGGCTACTTTTCATTGCAATCATGATACAATTTTATTTGTCTCTGGAAAACCCTTGAAAGGGTTCTGTTTGAGCTCTGTCATCATAAGCTTTCATCATTTTGATGCACCTGTGGCTCTGTCTGGTATATGCTATCTTCAAGCTGGAATCTCCCCAGTTTCCTCCTTGGTATAGACAGGCCAAGTCACTCCCTTATTCTAAAACCACCTTTCCATTTTGAAGTGCCCCTTTTGCACTACAATCATGGAATGGTCCCACTTCCATAGTCTAGCAGACTTCCTGCTTCTGAGGATAGCAAGGTGAAGGAGAAAGAAAAAAAATGTCTCACTAGAGTACCTTTTTTTTCTACCTACACCTAACCCCCACAACTTAGGCTGCAAGAGTGGTAGGAAAAGAGTGGAGTGGGGAGGAGAGAAAATGTGAAGTGAAAGGTAGCATGGAGTGCATTAGAAATCAGTCAGCACAGTTCTTCCTTGGACTGCATTTCCATGAATCAGTACGTCATTCTCTTTCCTTTTGAGGAGTCTCTGATTTTGTTGTTTTAACTTCAGAATTTTAGATTGCTATGTTTTGACATATACATCTTTAATAGGCAATCTTTTTGAGTCAAATATTTATCCCAGACTTCCAATACAGTGTTTCTCCCTTTATTAAAACTGAAAAGATAAATAAAAGTAATTCACACTCATAGAAAAAAAATGTCTAACAATACAGGAAATCAACAGAGTGAATGTAAGCCATCATCAAGCAATGCACCTATTTGTTCAGGGTTTTTTCTTCATTTATTTGACTGGGAAAGGAAAACTAGTATTTATTGTGCTTCAGGTATATCCTGGACACAGATAAGTCTCATATTTTCTTGGATGGATATTAACACTATCCCTTTTGTTGATGTGAATATTGAATTCTGGAGGTTAATCTGGACAGAGACACAAGACATAAGTGACAAAGGTTTTATTTGACCTTCAAGCCTATATCCCTACCAGTGTACCGCACTGCTTCCAAAGTCATTTTTAAGTGAAATAATCCAGGTATAGAAAGACAATACTGTACATTTTCACTTACATGTGGAATCTAAACCAGGCTCCAAGAAACAGAGAGTCGACTGGTGTTAGCGGATGGAGGGTAGGAGGGGTGGGGAGATGATGGTTAAAGGGTATAAAATCGCAGGAGAAATAAAGGTTATTTTTAGATTTCTTACACAGCATGGTGAATATAGTTAATATTAGATTTCAAAATTGCAAAGAGTAAATTTCAAATGTTCTCACCACAAAAAAAGGTATTTGAGATGATGAAGATGTTCTTTAGCTTAACTATTTCACATTGTCTTCATAAATCATAACATCACTTTATACCTCATAAATATACACAATTGTAAATTGTCAATTTACAGTAAAAAGTTTTCAAAAGATGACCTTTACTAATATCTGCATTCAGAAACACTTCTTTTTCTAATGTTGACTAACCCTTCTATGGTTTTTAAAATGTTCTCGTCTCCCACCAGAATTGATGATGAGTCTGAGAAAATGAACCACTCATCCACTCATCTTGGCTTCCAGCTCAGGTACTCTCCCCATCTAAGCAACAGTCTGAAACATTTTCTAAAATCGAATGCTCAAGGTAGCAGCAATGTGTCCCAACTACAAGTCTTATCCTGTAGCCCCTCCCAAGATGTACAAAAGCAAAGCCTACAAACCCATGGAAAAATACGAGTGTTCTAAAAATACATCATCAGCTGAAAGAGTGAGAGCTGTTTTTCAGGTGGTGCTAAAAATGGGCAATTGAAAGTATTTGTTAGAAATGTCAGACTTTGAAAATGCAGTGATAAAAATGCAGATTTGAATTTGCCTGAGAGAATTGGATTTAGAAGGCTATGGAAATTATTAGGAAGGTGGGTTTTAAGTGACCAGTTTTTTATACGTCTTCTTTGACAGTGATTTGTGCATAAGCTTCTGAAGTAGTTAACCAAAAGTCCTCACAGATATTTTTAATACAATGAACCCTTCAAGCTCTGATTTGTCAGAACTCAGAGAAACAGCAGGGTGTGTTGACTTGAGGCAGTTCCAGAATAATACAAAAATGTCTGGGCTTGCAGTGAGCAGCTGTAGAGCTGATTTAAGTCTTTTGAAAACTTTTAATTGTTTTATTCTTGTGTATATAAATCTGCTAAAAATCAAATCATATATAATCATATATATTTAAATTAAACCATACAAAAATCAAATAACATGGAAAAATATAAAGAAGAAAGTAAAATTCACCTGAAAACTCACTACAAAGAGATAGCTAAAACATTGTTGACATTTTCACATATATCAATGCAAGCTTTTTCTTTTGGAACCTCCTAATTCCTCCTTTATCTGCCCTCATACTCATTAATTCATTCCAGAAACATTTGGTACTTATTTGAAGCTACTGTTCCAGGTCCTGAAAATATAACAACCTCATAATAGTCTAAAGAAGATAGATCATTAAACAGACATGTACAAATCAGAATGTAAAGCTGGGGTAATGGTTGCCTTCTGCATCTTTGCATCTTCATTGCCTGGGTAGGGGAGCAATATGCTAAGCAGACATTTGCTGAATGATGAATTACTTTTTCAATCAGTAGGGGAATACAACGTGCTAAGTGCCAATAGAAGTACTTCATGGAAGCACCTCGGAGAAGCACATAAATATGACCAGGAGAAATTTTCAGAGGTCATGTCCAAACTGCACTGGAGGCACAGGGAAGAACTTATCTGGAAGCTGGAATAGCATGTGCAAAGTCTAGATGGAAAAGAGTATGGCACATGGAGGGAAACACAAGAAATTCAATTTGAATGATTCAAATTGAAATGAAAATTGTGACAAAGTCTCGATAGGCCATCTATGCCAGCCAGGTAACGAGGCTGGAGTTTATCTTCAGGCCAACAGGAAGTCAAAAAGGCTTTGATTATTAGAAGAATGGCATGATTTCCATCTCAAGAGGCTACACTCTACAGTGCAGACTGTAACAGTAACTCCTGTAACAGTCTCTCAAACTTTTTGAAAAAATTCAAGTTGTGTTTCAAGTCTCTAGTGAAGACAGGCTAAATTATTTCGATCAACAGCTCTGCTGAAAATAAATTGGATTAGGTTTAATCACATTTTTTAAATTGATTAAATTATATTTGACAAATAATAGTTGCTATATTTATGAGGTACAATATAATGTTTTAATCTATGTATACATTTTAGAAACGTTAAATCTTATCCCTTATCAGTTTATTTTTTGTGATGAGAATGTCAAAAATCTATTCTTTAAGCAATTTTGAAATACACAAAAATTATTAACTGTAGCCATGATGCAGTGCAATAGATCACTGAAACTTATTTTTCCAGTCTAACTCTAACTGAAACTTTGTACCTTTTGATTGTCATCTCCCCTTTCCCCCTTACCCCCATGGCCTCTGGTAACCACCATTCTACCCTCTGTTTCTATGAGATCAAATCTTTTAGATTTCACATATAAGTGAGATCATGTTGTATTTGTCCTTTTGTGCCTGGCTTATTTCACTTAGCATAATGCCCTCCAGGTCCATCCATACTGTTGCAATGACAGATATCATATGCTTAAACACATCGGGATTAGATATGACAGTTGCCAGTGGGGTTCCAGAGAAAGCCATCCATGGAAAAGTGCCACGACACTCATTGGGAAAATGCTCTCTGGGGTGCCTGAGAAAGCTCCCCATGAGATGATGCCACTCCATGAAGCTACACAAGGGGACATTAGGCAAAGCTATTCATGAAACCCTCTGAAAAGACACTAGAAGTGTTCCAGGGGAAGCTGATCATGGGGAAGTCCTAGTTTCTGCTGGCCACTGGGCTGTGCTGAAACTAGTTGCTACCAGAGTCAAACATGTTTCAGAAACCCAGTAGACACCCACCTAGAAAAAGACACCAGAATCAAAATGAGAAACCCGTTCCTCCTCCTATATCCCTCCAGCACTCTCTACTGATAGTTTGATATCATGCCACCTGGCAAAAGAAAACTATTTACAGGTTCCAGATCCATTATTGCAGAGATGGCAATGAAGGGTGTTTGGGAAAAGGCACTAAATCAATAACTGCAACAGATAGTTAAAAAAATAAAAGCCAGAGAATTAAAGGTCACTTGGAGGTGATATTTCAACAAGGTCATTTTTTACCAGCCTGTGACTTTTTTTTAACCTCACAAAGTAAAAAGAAAAAAAAAAAAAGCAAAATCCACAATTGTCATAAGCCAAGAAGTCTACAGGAGACCTTTACTGTGTGTACTGGGCCCAAGTTACAATATCAATACAGAGGTAAGCCAAAAGAGCCCTTGCATGAAAATTAAAGCCCAGGTTTGATTTGCCTGGGCCTTTCAAGAAACATGTCTATCTTTAACCTTAGTTTAAGATGCTCCCTGATTGGTTAGACACTGACCTGCAAAGAAACTGGTTATATATTTGAAGCTTCTTAAGGCTCCAAATTTGTTACCCACTGTGAGACCATTAAAGGCTCTGTTGGATCCTTGGCCCCCAGCAATTAACTTCATCATGAGCCTAGGGCATAGTCTCATCTTTTAGCCCATGGCAAGATTTAAAAGTGGATGCAAAGACAACTACATACAAGCACCTAACCTAAAAACTCTCTCCCCTTGGAATTTTACTCCACCAAATTCATGAACATAGGGTAAAACATGAACACAATGAGGAGGGAAAAGCAAAGTATAAAAAATAATCAAATAGAACCAAATGCATCTCTTAAATATGAAAAATGCAGCATCTAAATGAAAAACTCTCAAAATGGGACTAACAGCAAACCAGACACTGGTGGAAAAAAAGATCAGAGAATGCGACCCCACGTAGCAATAGAAACTGTTCAAAATGAAGCAAACGGAGGGAAAAAAAAGTGAACAAAGCACAAGTGACCTTTGGAATAAGATAATCTTACTTAAAATTGAAGTCCCAGAGGAAGATAAGGTAGTAGATGGAGAAATAGTTGAGGAAATAATGATGAAAAATATTCAAAGTTTGATGAAAACTATAAACACAAAGATCCAAAAAGCTGAAAGAACCCCAAGAAGAATAAAGCTATTAAAATGCCAAAAAAAAAACTATAATTTAAAAACCATCTCTAAGATAAATTAAAGATGACCTAAATATGTAAGAGAGATACCATGTTCATGGATAAAAAGGTTCAATATTGTTAAGATAGTCAGTTCTCCCCAAATTAATCTAGAGATTCAATGTAATCTCAAAGTCTCAGAATATATTTTAGAAGTCAACAAATTGACTTTAAAATTTTTGTGAAAATGAAAATCATCTATAATAGCCAAGAGAATTTTGAGAAAGAAGTTTAAAGTTGGAGAAAATAAATTTTGTAATTTCAAGACTTACTATGAAGTTGATAAAACAGTGTTATATTGGCATAAAATAGACATATGAGAAATAACAGAAAATGCTGAAATAGGCACATTATGATAAATACTGTGTCTTTTGACAAAGGTGCCAAGGCAGTTCAATGGAGAAATAATAATCTTTTCAACAAAAAGTTCTATAACAATCGGCTATGTATAGATGTAAAAAATATGAACCTTTACTTCTACTCACAACATACACAAAACTTAACTTGAAATGGATTATAGATCTAAATGTAAGAGCTAAACTATAAAACATCTAGAAGATATAGTAGTAAGTTTTAGTAACATTGGTTTTGGGAAAGATTTCTTCAAAACAACATACACACACAAAAGCAGGAACCATCAAGGAAAACGCAAGAAATTAGGTTTCATCAAAATTAAAATCTTTATTCTTCAAAAGACACTGCTATTAAAATGAGACAAGCCACACACTTAGAGAAAAATATTTTCAAAATATATATATTAACCAAAGTGTGTTCAGAATATACAGAGGACACTTACAACTCAATAAAACATAGAACTCAATAAAAAAAAAGCAAAAGATGTTGACATTCCACCAAAGCAGACACACGGATAACAAACACATGAAAAGATGCTCAGTATTATTAATCATTAGGGAAATGCAAACTCAAAGCACAATAAAATATCACTGTATACCTGCTAGAATGAATGAAGCCAGACAGAAAAGAGTAAATATCCATTGATTCTATTCATATGAAATTCTAGAAAATGCTAACAAATCAATAATGACAGGAAGCAGATCAGTGATCGTCTAGAGAAAGCTGTGTGAGGAGAATGAAACAAGGGGAGGGAGCAACCCAAAAAAGGAAATACAAAGATGCATGAGGAAACTGTTGGTATGATGGATATGTGCCTTATCTTAATCATGATGATGGTTTCATGAGTGTGCGTATGTCAAAATGTACCAAAATGTGTATTTTAAATATGTGCAGTTTATTGTATTTCAATAATATATTTAAACAGCTGTAAAAATAGACAAAACTAACTTATTTTCAATAGAAATGCACACAAAAACGGTGAAACTACAAAACAGCAAGTAAATGATGACACTCAAAAGTCAGGGTACTGGCTGCCTTCAGTGGGGTTAACGGAGAGAATGGTTGGTGATCAGGGAGGAGTACATGGTGGCTTCCAAGGGGCCAGTTTGACCTGGGGTGGTGATTTGTGGGAGTTTGCTTTATAAAGGCTGTGTGTGTGTGTATATGTGTGTAGCACTTTTCTGTATCTTAATTGTATTTCATATAGCACACAAGGTAAAGAAGAAATGGAAGTGGATTAGGAAGGATGAAGGGAGGGAAGAAGGAAAGGAAGGAGGAGAATCAAAAGCAAGTAGGAGGATGGTGAAATGGAAAGATCACCCAATTAAGTACCTGGAGATCTAAGTTGCAGTTGTGTTTCTGCACATGAGTCAATGGAATATAGGAAAAGTCAATCCATCTCTTTTCCTTTTTTTTTTTTTTTTTTTTTTTTTTTTTTTTTTTTGAGACAGCGTCTCACTCTGTCGCCCAGGCTGGAGCGCAGTAGCGTGAACTCGGCTCACTGCAAGCTCCGCCTCCCGGGTTCACGCCATTCTCCTGCCTCAGCCTCCCGAGTAGCTGGGACTACAGGTGCCCGCCACCACGCCCAGCTAATTTTCTTTTTTTTAATTTTTAAGAGAGACGGGATTTCACTATGTTAGCCAGGATAGTCTTGATCTCCCGACCTCGTGATCCGCCCGCCTCAGCCTCCCAAAGTGCTGGGATTACAGGCATGAGCCACCGCACCCTGCCCAGTCAATCAATCTCTTTGTGCCTCACTGATTTCCCTACTGGAGGTTTATTAGATGCCACAGAGTCTGAAATAGTCGATTCCTAACAGGTCCTCCATCACTTTGAATCTTTAAGATCAGTCCCTCAACAAATAACTGCTAATGGACTAATGCTACTACTCAGATCAGAAGCAAAAACCCTTAAAAATCCAAAGGAATATGTTCCTGATATCAAAGCTTGTCCCCGGGGAAAGGCAGGTGCAACTTCAGTCATACTGTGTAAGAGAAGAGCAACTTTATGAGCTTGTCACTCTGTTCTTTCTTTAGTGCTGCAGTTGAAAGAGCACTGCAATTGGAGTAGAACGTTTTGAGAACAAGTAGCGGCTTCCCTTCCCACTGATTGTGTCTTAGTTTCATTTTCAAAGCAAGAATAATAACAGCTAACACTTCTATAGTGTGTATGGTGTATCAGGCACTGTTCTAAGCTTTACACGTATGTGTATTTACTCATTTAATTCTCACAATGCTGAAGGAGATATTATTATCCCCATTTTATGGGGTGGGGAGGGAACAAAGGCTGATAACAATGGTATGAGATTATTGTGAGCATCATCACATAAAATAATGTATATAAAATGTCTTCCTATACTTAAAACTACATGTATATATACAGTACTTTAACAATATACCAATATCAAGAGAACAAGAAGACAAAGAAAATATTTGCAAAAGACACATCTGATAAAGGACTGTTGTCTAAAATATACGATGAATGCTTAAAACTCAACAAGAAAGAAAATAAATTTTAAAATGGGGAAAAGATCTGAATAGACACCTCACCAAAGAAGATATACAGGTGGCAATAAGCGTGTGAAAACGTGTTCAACATCATATGTCATTAGGGTAAGTCAAATTAAAACAGTAACGAGATGTCTTACATACCTGTTAGAATGGCAAAAATCCCAAACACTGACAATGTCACCAGTTGATAGTGGGGGAGTCTGTGGGTGTGTGGAGGCAGGGGCTATATGGGAACTCTACTTTCTGTTAAATTTTGCGATGAATCTAAAAATGCTTTAAAAAATCTATATTAAATACATATATACACATATATGTGTATATATATGTGTGTGTATATATGTGTATATATATATATACACACACACATACTAATGAAAGTAAATTCACCCTTTTACCATGATTTGAATATACTGTGATTGGATGAACTTAGTAACACACACACACACACACACACACACACACACACACTCTACAACATTCCCGTTTAAGGATTTCTGATGTTAATTTGACAAATAACAGATTTTCTAAAGAGTTCTAACCATTTGCCACTTTAAAAGATTCAGTCATCCAGGCTTTTCCAGAAATTACAAAATGGACCTTTATACAAAATGCTTCTCATCCAGCATTGAGTTGAAAAGGAGAGACTACAAAGCACCTCCTCCCTTCATCCTGGCCCCTACTCCAGGCATTGCTCATTCATCACTGTCATCACACAACCCTGCCTGTATTCCTCTCCTGCTTAGGAAGACAAGGTACATAAACATTTTGAAGGAATTCACTGGGTGCCTGATATATGATGAGAATTTTAAAATAAATTTACACCTCTGGTAACCAATAAAATAAAGAAAAGCACAGAACAAACTGTACTTTTTTTAATGAAAAAATCATAGATAACTAAGCTAAAAATTGTGGCCCTAGTATAGCTATTTAGAAAAATCCATTCGTCATATACCAAACAGATTAAAGTCCAAGTTGAAAATTTACATGCACTTTATAAACCCACCAGCTCTTTGGAAAGAACTTGAATTTCCCATGTGTATACTACATAAGTTTTTCAAGCATAAGCAATCCATTTGTCTTCATTTAGCCTTCAGCCACTTTTTATTCCCAAGGAATTGCTTGGCCATTGAAATACAACTTACTTTCAAGGTGGTATATTTCTCAGAAGAGAGTTTAACTTCCCAAGAGCCTGAGGCCTGAAGAGGAAATGTGGACCATCCTGGGAGATTACGTATAAATCACAGTTAAGAAATTTTCACAAAATACCCTGGGATATGAATGACCCTCCAGACTCACCATCAAAGTAGTATCAATGAAGAAAGGAGCAAAGAAAGGCCTTCAAGCCCAATCTCCTACTTCCAAGTAGGACTGCACCAGCCACTGGCCTGGGTCATGTGAGGTCCAACTTATAGGAAGGCTTTGGAGTGGGACACTTAGGGGGAGCTTTGACTGTTATCAGGCAGGGTACAGCCAGGATATTGAAACCACCTAGTTATTTTAACAGAGAATTTGATATAGACAATTATAGAGAACAGCAAAGGCAAAGGGAGACAGTGAATTGTCACAGAGGAAGTAAATGTGAGAAGCACAGCTACCACCCCCAGGGCTGAGGAACAATGAACGCTTTGGGGATTACTAGAATTTAAAAGCTTGGGTGAGAAGTCCTGCAGAACTGGGAACCAGACCTGTAAAGAGGGGAACTGCTGGCTGGTGCAGGCTGGTGCTGGCTGCTCAGAGGGTGGCAACCAGGCTGCCTCTGAAAGTGTGGATGAAACTGTAAAGTAGAACAGACTGCCACGTCCAGCATGAAGAGCTAATTCTGAGACGATGTTGACAGCAACAGGAAGCAAAGCAGGAAAGAGTGAGTTCCTTCTCCTTTCCTCCTTTTAGCCTCCACCAGTGAAGAATCAAACAGGGAGCCACATGGCAAAAACTAAATGTGAATTGCAGGGTTCCAGCCCCATCAGAGGAAAACAGAGTAAGGAAGATGGGTTTGTGCTGATAGTCAATAGCCTCACTGCCAATGTGACATCTAAATTGAGAGTGAGTGAGGCTTGACTACTGGAGCACGTAACCCTGAAAAAAGAGACTGTCTGGGCACGAGGCAGCAGGACAGAGCCCAGGAAATCAGTGGAGAGGAGAGAGCTGGAGTAGGGTGGTTGATGATGGGAGAGGCAGAGGAAATGAAAGCATTCTCTCACCACATAAACATCATAGGTAGGCTCATCTGGAAAATTCTTTTGAGAAATCTTTTAGTGTCTTGAAAGGGGTGATAAATGGAGTAAAGTAAATGAGCTTGTCTCTCTGTTTCTTCTTTAAGAGTTATCTGCACCTTAAGCCAAGAGAAAAAGGGAGCAGCTTTTTCTCCTATTAACACAAAGACCCTGCTAACACTTTGAAATTACAGCTGAAGGATCAACTGCAGTTCTTAATAACTGCACAGCCTTTCTTCTGTCTCAAGGACAGCGAGGTGATTTTATTCCTCCAGTTATATTTAGAAGACCACTTTACAGACATTTTGAGAAGGAGAATTCTTGCTCAGGTTTTCCTAAACACAGGATGCCGGATTCAGCGTGTCTTGAGAGGAGTATGCATTGGAACAAAGTGTCCTGTCCTCTATGACCTGGAGTTCGTTGCATTCATACCAGAAGATGAATCAGATATTCAAATGTCATCATTGCTCTGTTTTCCTCCTAGTCGTATGCCCATTACAGCTTTAATCACAGCTTTCCTCCTGAGTGGCAATGAAAGAGGAATGAGTGAAGAATTGTACATCCTACTGTGATTGGAGTTTTATAGCTAAGCTTGACTGTCAGACTTCATTCCCTTCTGAAGAAAAGGTGATAATTTCATTCCAATCAATATCTATTCCACTTTCCTTGAAAACACACACACATATATTAGGTAAAATGCCCTTTTGTAAAAAAAAGATCAAGGGAACAATAAAATAAGAATATTGACAGAAAATATAAAAATGAAGACATAGCAGAAAAACAGTAATACACATATGCACTGAGCTGTTTATAAATGTTAGAGGCAAAGAAATAAAGTGGAAGTCATAGCTTGCCTCATTCAGTCACGTCAGAGTAGAATGAATCATAGCAATAACTAGGGTGGTGACTCAAACAGTAATTTAAGAAGAAATCTGAGAAGGAGAAGGATAAAAGGAACTCTATAAACCTTGAGAGTATCTGTTCATGCAAAACTAGTGGACCATGGTATGGCTGATCTACTTTCAACGAACCGTGATTGGGTGTCTCTGCAAACTGATGCGATGAATACTTTTCTCCTTATTCTAAAGGTGAATAAGACAAATAGATCAACAAGATTTTGGTATCTTTAGACTACTATTTCCAAAAGGAAATGCTGCGACTTCTAGCTTTGGATTATGAACTGAGAGATGTAGCTAATTAAGAAATAGCATCATCCTAAAAGACTGGTTACCTGTTCATATCCTGAAAGAAACAAAAACAGTAATCAAATTTAATAACACATGGTAGCTTCTGGAATGAATTTAGGAGACCAAAAAATAAAAATTATTGTAAATCACTAAGTATTCAAATCAAACTGACTACCTCAGGTATCTTTGCCTAACAGGGAATCTATGGAGTGAGGATTCAACTCTTCCAGTACCTAACATGACTGTAGAGCCAACCAGGACTATAAAAGTGGAGGTTCACAGCCATTTGTCCCCTTCACAAAACGTGGAAAGATACATTTTAGGTGGGGAATAGGGGCACGTAGGGCCATCTTTCAATGAGACAACTGCCTCTAGTGGTAGGTTTACTTCTAACTGAAGGTGTTTCATGTGGAAGACCTTTAGGAGAAGAAAGAGCTCATTGCCTGGTTCCAGAGGAAATGTAGATCACCTAGGAGGGAACAATTGTTTCATGAATTAGGGAGGTAGCTGATAGCCACCAAATAAGACCTGTTTCATTCCTGCTCCCTGGGCACTGCAGCCAGGAAGAGCAGACTTGGGTATTTGTCCCAGCCAGCTACTCCTTCTTTCTTGAAAATAGTCTTCTCTTGGCTTCTGTGACATTAACAATTTCCCTACTATGCTACAAACTGCTGCACTCCTCTTCCTCCTATGGTCATAAAGAAAAGACTGCTCCAAAGTCAAGTCTTGGGCCCCCTTCTCATTCTGTCTGCCCTTCTACCACTGTGAAGGTGATCTCCTCCTGTCCTGTGACATTAAATAAATCCTGTGGGCCAACAATCCCAAATGTGCATATATCCCTCCTGCTGGCCACTTGTGTGCATTCAACCCCCATTCACACATCTGCTGGGACAACTAACGTACCTCAAATATGCCCAAAATGCCCCACTCCCCTCCCGATCTGTTCCTAGGGAATCTTCCCAGTCTCAGTAAATGGTCCTACCCCTGCATAAGGCAAAAACTTAGATGTCATCTGTTTCCTACCCCAAAATCAATCCAGCAGCAAGTTCTGCCAGCTCTAAACACAATGTATCTCTCTAATCCACCCATTTCTCCCCACTGCCACTGCTCTCCCTCTAATCCTAGCATCACCTGCTGCCCCCACACTATGGCAATGACCTTAAAATGATCTCACTGCTTCACTCCTGTATCCTTCAGCCTATGCCCCACACAACTCTGCTTCAATGCTTTTAAAAACAAAGTGATGGCATCACTCATGTTTAAAGCTCTCCAATGACTTTCTGTCATACCAAAGAGTTAGATTACTACTCCTTCCACTGTTGGCCACACTTTGTAATATTTGTCCCTTGCCTCCTCCTTCAGCCTCGTCACGTATTTCTTCCTACTTTTAACTCATTGCACTCCAGTCCCATGGTCTGCAGTTTTTCTTCCAAAACTCCAGGCTCATACCTTTGCCCCTGCAGTCTGTTACGTGTAGAATACCTTTCCTCTCAGATTTTGCACAGCTGACGTGTTTTCATTCATGTCTCAGCCTAAACATCAGCACTTCACTGACAAAACTCCTAAAAGTTTTAAAACCAAAGAGACCCTAGAAAAACAGACTGGATGGGCAGAGAGAAGCTACTTAACACCTTAGTCCTGGGGATAGTGTCCTTTCTGAAAAAAGACTGAGACCGAGGTAAGTATATGCTTCTATTACCACAAGGCCAGATTCAGTGATCTCATTACAAAGAAATCCTATGCAGAGTTTGAATGAAGATAAAAAGATAAAGATGGGAGATACAAGATGGGAAGAGATACAAGACGGGAAGAGATACAAGAAGACAAAAGATGAGAATACAGCTGACCAGGATAAAGACAACATTAGAGGAGGGGAGGGGAGTGGAGTGGGGGAAGGGAGGGGAGAGGAAATGTCACTGAAGATGAGAAGCCCTCCAAAAATGGTGGATAATTAGTGTAAATGTTCGTTTCAGTCCTTCTTGGTGCTAGAGGTAAATAAATGACAGCTTGACCTCCTAAAATGAATTGCTGGCAGCCAAAAAGCAAAAAAGAAAGACCCCTTCTCCAAATGGGACCAGCTACTGAACAAAAGATTGTCACACTAAATTAGGTTGGGAAATTTATTTACCAGCTAAACAATACGCTAGAGGCAGAGAAAGAGCTGTCTGAATCAGCTGGACTAGGCTTACCACAGTTAATGAGGCTTGAGGGGAAATTATGAAAACCCTTTTAAGAAGCAGAGCAGCACAGACAGGAGAGGGACCATCAGGGTCTCAGTCAAAAGTGAAAGTGATTCTTAATAGGCACAAATAATTGGGCATTAAGTCTCCCTGCCAATATGCTAGTTCTCAGTCCATATGGAGCTGGGTTCAGACCCCAAGGTAGAAGCTGGGCATGACAGAGTGGGTCACTATAATTGATTCAAAAACAGAAACTGTGGTCTCTGGTCTCTCAAGAGTACCCAGGTGAATTGGCCTCACTCATGGTTCCTGGTGTCTAAGATCAAGGAGCAGAGAAAGAGGAAAGCAGCTACGGTTATGATTGTCCCTAAGGAGCAACTAAAAACCCCATATAAGAGTGAAATATATATCTTGGGTTCTGTGTAATTCAAAGTCCACACTATTTCACATTAAAGTTCTCATTCTGAATAACTCCACTTAAACCTATGTGCATTTCATCTATGTTTCCTGAAAGGAAAGAAAAATGTTTCACCATGATAAAATAAACTTCTTGATTTATACAAGCTGATGAGGCTAATATTCTATAATTGCATACTTTCGTGTGTCAAAATGTGAATAATTAAAACTGCAAAACTGGAAACAGAAAATTTCATGGTTAATGTTTGTGTGCCTGTGTGCTGACTGACTAGCTCTGCTAAGTTCCTTGTGACAACCTCTATGTGGACATATGCATTTTCTGTTTCCTCTCTTGGATCATACTAAAGATAAAAATTCATCATGACAACTTACAACACCAATATACTATATAAAATTAATATATTCTTTGGTTTGGGGTTTGCTGGAGAAATAAGTGGACTTTGGAAAATAAAACCATTGGTGTAAGTGAACTCACAAACTATGTGACTAACTCTTTTTCAGACACAGTATCTTCTGAAATTTGAGGAAGAGTGGCAATGTAGGTTTTTTACCACTTCACATATCAGTTGTGATTTCCTTGATTTGAGGAGAGATTTCTTCTTAGATTCCTTGAATTTCAGGCAAAATGTTCCCCTACTTTTTAAGAAAGGAACTCTCTTTGTGTCAAAAGTAGTCTTTAGTGTCTCTTCCAGGTTGGTTGATGATTAGGCACTAATAAAGAGAGAACAATAAAAGAATTGTAATGGCAACATGCCCACAGTCAGGAGTTGGATGAAACTTTTTAGCTTTTAAATAGTTTGGCATAAAGCCATTACCTCCCAGTTTGGCAGAACAGGTGGAGGTAATAACTCCACCGCCCTACTCTAGTGAAAGCACAGTATGATGCAATTTTGAAAAGATTATTACATACTCTTATTTCTAAATAAAAAGTAAAAGGTGACAAAGCATATGGTACAATATCTGGGGAATCTTACTTGACTGCAGTTGAATCACAAAGAAATCTGTCGGTAAATTGGGCCTTTAATCCTTTAAGGTGAAAATGTGTTTTATCTCATTTTCACCATGGAAACTACCGTACAATATACGATTGTGGTTATGGGCAGAGTATATCATAATTCAAACCCAAAAATATGAATACTTGTATTCCAGCAAATATAACTTCCTAACTTTCCATATTTCTCTTTCTGAAAACATTCTGGCCAGCCCCCAAAATGTTTGAAAATTGCATGAATATTTTAATGTATATATAATTATAAAATGAATATGGAACTGTAAATGAGATGTCCTATCTGTACTTATTCTTTATGATTTGATTTTTATGAACCCAGATCATATTATAAAAGCTCATAAAAAATTATCAGGATAAGTGCTTTCATGTTAGCTTTCATGTTATATTATTATACATGTTTTTTAATTTCTTAAAATATGTATTCAATTGTACTTACTATGAGACTACAAGTATTGATCTGAGATTAAAGTTTGATCTGTAAACTTCAATACCCCAGAAAACTAATGGAAACACTACTTCTATTGAAGTTCTCTATCCGAAAAAGAATGTTTAAAGCTGGATCCTCTTTGCCTAATGGCTTGTTTCTTACCTTTTGCATCTAGAGTTTCTGAAAAAAAATTTGTCATTTGCTTTATGATTCTGTACCCCACTGGCAGAACAGTCAATAAGATCATGAAAGGTGAATGGGCAAATGGAAAACAATCATTCCTTGAAAGGGTCACAGCAGGGTTGGAGACGAGAAAGCCTTCACATCGAGATGAGTTTTTAAATATAGAATGTTTTATCTTATTAATTATAATTCTTATTTTTAGGTAAATTATTAATACTCTTTTAAAATAAAAGAGGGAAAATATCAACACTGAATATTTCTGGAATAAAATCTACATCAAACAGAGCTTTTACATCATGAATGGGATAATGTAAAAGTAGAATGCCTGTAAAGGCATTCTAGCTGATAGACTGAGGCCTGAATTTGCTGACATCTCCCTGTGGTCCCCTAGGGAGAAAGTCAGGATTTCTTTCTTTTGAGGGCAGCTGGTATTTAATGGTGCCAACATGGAAGATCATTTAGACCTCTTGCATTTTTTTTTTTTTGGTTTTGATTTTGAGACAGGGTCTCCCTCTGTCACACAGGCTACAATGCAGTGGAACAATCATAGTTCACTGAAGCCTCAACCTCCCAGGCTCAAGCGATCCTCCCACCTCAGCCTCACAAGTAGCTGGGAATAGAGGCATGTGCAACCACACTCAGCTAATTTTTTTTCTAAGGGACAGGATCTGTCTATACTGTCCAGACTGGTCTCAAACTCCTGAGCTCAAGCGATCCTCCCTCTTCAGCCTCCCAAAGTGCTGGGGTTACAGGCATGAGCCACTGCACTGGGCCAAGCCTCTTGCATTCTGGACCTAATCCCAAGATGTTTAGAAAGAGAGTCAAGAGAAATGAAGGAAGCAAGAAGAAAAAAACTGGAGATCACAACCACCATTCTGTTCCCATGGATGTCTAATCTATGTATCCACCTTTCATCACATTAGTCCCACAGCCCAAAATTGGATGAATAACACAGCCTCGATGCTTCATTATCATACATGTGGATCAGAGCAAAAATGTTCCTGATATTAAATAACATAAATACCAAATACAGTGGAGATACATGAAACCTGTCATACAAAAAAGAATAAAGCAAAGTAAACAAAGGCTCCAGTAAGTCTTCCTGGACCTCAAAGCCCCAGCAGCCCTGTCTCCAGGATCAGGCAGGATGGACAGCTGCATTCTAGGCCCATGAAGTTGGGCAACCCCTCCCTGCAGCAGCGACAATGAAACCCAGTTCACTGCAGAGAAGGACCATCCTGAGAAAAGTAGCTCACCCACTGCCCACTGTCCATCATATCACTCTGTTCAGTGTTTCTGCACCTACTGGTAATGGCAATTGTCTTCCATTTGAATGTATGTGTGTACATATGTATGTATGCATTTGCATGTTTTCTGTCCCCCACTACTAGAATTCAAGCTCCAAGAAGCAGGGACCTCATCTCCCTGGCTCACCACTGTATCTTCAACACCCATAACAATGATTAGGACAGGGTAGGTGAAATACTGGCTGATTTCATCAGTGAGTGTTGTGGATGATGAGTCCATACTGCCAGAATAGACATAAAATACATTTTTTGAAAGTCTGATGTATCTGTGAAATGAAAATAGGAAAAGACTGTCTGGTAAAAGTGCGACAGAAAACATCCCAGAGGCTATTTTGCAGTACAGACATGTAGGTTTGCAGTACAAACATGTAGGGTTTGAATATCATATAGTGTGAGGGGCGGGGAGCAGTGAAAGAAAAGGTGAAATGGGAGAGTTCCACTGCATCTAAAGTAGAACCTGATGCCTAGTAAGTCGCTGATGTTCTAAGAAGGCAAGGCCAACTGATAACCACTGCCTGCTGTGCGGTCTAATATGTTCCATATCAGCAAGTTGACCAGTTACTTCTTTAAACCATAACAAGACACATATAATTGCCTCTGTGGGTAACACTGCTCAATTTTGATTAAGAACTCTATCTTTAATGACATTTTCAGTGTGTATGTGAAACTTCAGTAGTGTGTTTCCAGGCCTTTAAATATTTCTGGCCATGCTACTACAATTCTATCTCTAGTGTAAACTTTAGACAATTGATAGGACAAAACACCTTCTTGCTCTCCAACAAACTCTAACATTTTGTGGATTCCCAGAAAAAGAAGATTAAACTCTAGTCTCCCTAACCTAGAATTTTCTTGCAGATAGGCCAATAAGACTCATTTTGACTCAACTGACATTTCCTGCTGGACAAAATAAAGGAATTAAAATCATTATAAAACCACACATATTAAAAATCATATATTCAGTGACTATATAAGAAAACTATCATAGTGTAATATATAATACCATTATGGAAGAGTGTTATAAACAGTGTTTTCTTTTTTATACTTTTCTATATTTTAAAATTTTTCTTCAAAGCATATGTATTATTTTAAAAATAAGATTTAAAACTGTTTAATTAAAATTTTGTAAGTCTGTTTTAAGTTTTTACTCAAATATCTTTTGCCTTCAGTGTTGATTGAAGTACTGTGAAGGAAAGGATGTGCAATTCTTTATACAGTTCTCATTAGTATTTTCTATCTCAGCAAATCCATTTTGTTGTCATTTGCTACTTATTAAACATTGTTTTATAACCTTATCAACTATGTGCAAATAAAATCCATTGCTTTCAAGAAAGTGTACTTTTTAAATGCTTTTAGTTTTGATTGCAGTATTTTTCATGTTAGATTTGCTTAAGCCACATATTTTGTATTCAAGCAGATGTTCACAAAATAAATATTCACATCGAATTTATGTGGCTCATAATTCCATGTAGTACAGATTGCTTCAAATGAGTCTACAAACCTCATTTTCTTCTGACTTAAAAAATGCACCCAGAATAATATTTAAATTACCTTTACACACCTAATAAAGATGTACAGTCATTTTAACAACCTCTGCACTGTCAATCATTGATAGGAAAACATAACTTGACATGCTCTAGATTTATTTTAATGGGCAATGCATTTGAAAGTGCTATAACTCTGTGATAGGGCAATCTTATCCTGGGGTGTCATCTACCTCAACATGGGGTGTTTTGAGACAGTCTCTTGTCCCTTGCCCGGTAAAAACACAATATACATGTATATTTCTCTTCCCTTTTAGCAGTCAGGTGGCTACCTCCATTTGGAGCAGGTAGTTTCAAATTCAAATTAATGACATGATGATTTACAAACATGAGTTATAAGTATTATATGAGTTTGCAAGATTAAAATGTAACAAGAACCAAATGATTGGTTGCTTCCAGGGGCTGAAATGCAGTATTCTCTGGGGTGATATCATATTCATTTCAAATAATAGCTATTATTTGTTGAGTACTAAATAGACATATTTTAATTGTTTTCAACTAACATTTAATTGTCGCAACCCTATAAGAAAGATTTTCTCATAATTCCCATTTTATAGATGACAAAACTGAGAAAGAAGAAAGGGGTGTACTAGGCCCACAGTCACAGCTAGTGATGGACTAGGCCCATAGTCACAGCTAGGTGGCTGTGCTAGAATTCTAACTTGAGAAGACCCCTCTCGCTTAACCATTACTCTGTACTTCCTCTCAAATATAAATCATAACTTTAGAAGTTACCAATACACATTTCTATATCCCCCTCCCTTCATTGCTTCCTTCCTTCTCTCCAAAATATCTTCATTTCTTTTGACCATAAGATTATTTGCTCATTATCAAAATGTAAAGTCCAGTCCACATTTCTTTATGCATTTTCATATCTCCATTAAATTACAGCCATCCAAAAGCTTAACAGCACAGTACATCACATTCTCATTTCTTTATTAACATGATATTTCTCCTTCTCAGGAACCCTATGAGATGGGCCAAAGGTTCAAATTCGCGGTATTACTTATAACAGCAAAACTTGAAATTAAACTTAAAATATACAGTCTCTAAATTTAATTTTCTAAAAAGACTAACATATTTTGAAATACTGTGTTATTGCATCCTCTAGAATGCACTAAGAGAAAGAAGAAAAAAAATGCAAACATTTACCAGGCACCTGCTAGATGCCTTGGAATTCAAAGTGTGGTCCTGAGCCAGCAGCATTATTATCATCGGGGAGCTTGTTAGAAATGCAGAATTTCAGTCTACACCCCAAACCTACTGAATCAGAACCTGAATATTAACACCAATCCCCAGGCAATGCACACACATAGAAAAGTTTGAAAATCACTATAGCAGAGAAGCACAGCATGTGTTCATGCCTCCAGTTACCATACTTCAGCTAGCATATTCCCCAGTGTCAGAACCATATGATATCACCAAAACAGACAGAAGTGAGAGCCATTCACCCGCCCAAGCTCACCCTTATTCTGCCAAGTCAGAAGAGGCATGGCTATTGTTAGGTGCAGAGTAGGAAATAGATTTTTGCCAACAAAACACTAACTGATTGGACCATAAGTTGAAGAAGTTTCAACTTGAGCATAATGCCAATGAGAATTCATTCAAGATTTTGAGAAAATGAGACATATAGTTAGATTGCATTTTAGAAAGATCACTAGCTGTAGGGTAGAAAACAAATGAGATGTGGTAAGCTTCGAGGTAGGGCAATCAATTAATAGTGGAGAAGTGTTGGTGGCCTGAGTACTCATAAGCAGTGGGAAGATAAAGAGGTGGAAGACTCAAAGGTATTTCAAAGGTAGACTTGTCAGGACTTGAGATTAGTGGGGAGGTACTCTGTGAGGAAGAGGGAGGAGAGAAGTGAAGGCAATATGTCTTGCCAAAAACCATTTATTTTTAAAGAAAGAGAAATGACTTGAAACAAACACCTAAATAGTTTTGTACTGGCTTAAGAATGAATAGGCAGATCAATCGAACTGAACAGAAAGACTATAAGGAGCTCAATTCCTTCCTACAAATGTTTATTATGATAAAAGTGACACTTAACCCATTAAGGATGGATTATTCAATGAATCATATGGAGATAAATGATTAACTACTAGAGGAAAAGTGTTAGCCCTTTCTTACACCAAAATGAGACTGAAGTGGATTGAAAACTTGCATGTGAAAAAAAAATTGTAATAATTGAACAATAAATGGGTTTCATGGCACAGAAAGCTATTTTAAAGCACAAAAGAAAAAGGTAAAAATCATAAAGAAAAAGAATGACAGTCTTGATTACATAAAAAGTAAAAACATCATTGCATTGCCAAAAAAAAATTATAATAGAACCACTTAGGGATAAAGAGATTTTAATAAATGAAAGAAGTAGATTAGGAAGCCAAGAGCGAAACAAGCAAAGAGTATTAGAAAATTTACCTAAAAATATATGATTCATTAAAAAAAAAGAAGAAGAAAAAGAAAAGAAAATTTATGGAAGCCTGGGCAACATGGTAAGACCCTGTGTCTCTCCAAAAAAAAAAGAAAAAAGAAAAAAAAAGAAAAAATTATTCAGACATGTTAGTAATCACAGAAGTAAAAACTAATATAATGAGAATGCTTCTCTTGTTAAATTGCATTACAAGACCCACTTACTGGTCTAACTGCAGTAAAATTAGTAATTTTTAAACAAAAGTTTCTGGAAGACAATTTATAAAAAGGTTATAAAAAGGTTTAAAATGTTCATATTCTTTGACCCCCCAAAATTTCACTTTAGGAATTTATTCTAAGGAAATTGGAGCTGTACACAATAGTTACTATGTACAAGACATGTTCGTTTTAGCAATTTCGAAATGAAAAACTTTAAGTGACTAATAGTAAGGAGTTGATTAAATAAATTTTGCTTATTACTTAAAAAATATATTTGGCAGACATTTTAAAATTATATTTTTCAAGGTATATTTAATAATGCAATAAAATATATATGAGATAATACGTTTTAAAAGATATAAAGAATATACTTATCCTTCCAATATTTATTAGATGCCTACTATCTTCCAGGAATTGTTCTGTAAGTATAATCATTGTGTGATTTGTTTTGTATATAGAATTCCAACTTTCTAAAAATTATATATATATATGTGTATGTATGTGTGGATATATACATATAGAGAGAGAGAGAGAGCCATAGCCATAAAAATATTTATGGAGAAACACAACATGATGTTAACGATAGTTGCATCAGGATGATGGAATGTTCATTTACATTTTCTTATTTATTTTTCTGTGATTTCTAATTTTCTACAATGAACATGTATTAGTTACATACTTTCAAAAAATAATAACTTTTGATTTACCTTAATTTCACTCTAAACAAAGAAGAAACTTCTCTTTAGGCTATTTTAAAGAAAACACGTTGGCATTTTCAAAGAGAAATTGACCCAGTTAAAAGGAAAAATAAAAGAAATAAATACCCAAAAAATGAAAAAGAAAGAAAACATTTACATCTGACTCTGCAAAGTAAAAGTCCTCATCCCGTAAAGGCTGTCACAACTCCACAGGCAGGCTGGCTCCTTCTCACCTGAGAGCACCTCAGGAACCTGCTCTAGAAACGCTCTGATGTTGCCCTTGGCCCTTCCTAGACCAAGGTCAAAGGCTCAGAGTCAAGCACTTTGATTATCCTTGGTAAAGTAATCCCCTTTATCAGTTGGCATACATGATATAATATAAAATAGTTTAAGTTTAGCTTTTTAATAAATGGCTTTACGATGACTGATTCTATAGCAAGATCAGTGTTCATTTTACCTCTTCAGTAGGAAACCTTAAGTAAATTGGCACACTTGGTGGAAAAATATGAAATGTACAGACATGGCCTGGGTCAGCTTTTAGCAACAGCAAAGAGAATCTTGCCAGATTCAAGGGTTATGATGACCACATAGAAGTAAAATTTAAATTTCTGCCTAACAATTTGATGTCTAGGTATCCTTGCCAGGAACTGATACCTGGTGTCACTGTAGGCTACTTACAATGCCTTGGGTAACTGACATCTCAGGGCACACACTCCTGTTTCTGCCACTCCTGCCTCTTCTGATAAGGTGTCATTAACCCAATTTTATGCATTTGGACATCAAGGATGAGAGAGCATTAGTGACTTGTCAAAGGTCACAGACGAGGCAGAGAGGATCACAGTTTGAGCCCGGCATGGACTTTGTGTCCTCCCCTTCTGCCCTCCTCAGAAACCCTGAACACATGCTGATTCATCCTAATATACAACCCAAGGGGTATTTATTGTGTGCCAGGCACAATGCTAGAAATGCTTGTTTCTAACTCTCACAGCACCTTTGCTGTGAGGTTGGTTTTTATTTAATGATGAGAACATTGAGATATTGTAACTGCCCTAATCTCACGCAGCTAACAGATGCCAGGATGAGACAACTTACATATATTATGCACAGAAAATCCCATCATTTCCAGTGTTTCCCCAGGAAGCTTCTTACTGCAGATCTCAATAACAACATATACACACATGCAGACTATAGGCTGATGATCTAACACACAATTACCCTTTTGGCCTGTTTAAGCCAATTCAATGAGCTTCAGTGTACCCATCCCTTCTCTGCATTTGCTTACTCCAGAATCCTATTCTAATCCTGCTCTGAAGCATAAAATGTGATAGTTTTCTACATTGGAGTAAGGCATACATCAGGAATCACTGTATACATATGATGAGACATGTACTATGGTTCAGCCTGGGATAATCAACTGTGCTTCCTGGATTTGCTTACATCCTTGTTCAGGATTTATTTAGTTTTATTAAATTATCTTCCCTTATACTATCTAAAGCAAACCTTCCTCAGACTCTAAGGCTGCAAACACTGCTCAACAGAAATAGAATGCAAGCCACACAGTAATGTTAAATTTTCTAATGGCCACATTAAGAAAACATATAAATTAATAGGTGAAAGTCATTTTAATAACAATGTTTTTAAAAATCAAATCCAGTTGACCCTTGAACAGCATAAGTTTGAACTGTGCAGGTCTGCTAATAAGGGGATTTTTTTCAACCAAACACAGACTGAAACTATAGTATTTGTAGGATGCAAAGCCCACATACAAAGAGGGCCAAATTTTCATATATACAGATTCTGGAGGGTCGACCTCAGGGCTTGAGTATGCACAGATTTTGAAAAATGCAGAGGAGTTGCATTTACCTTGCTCCCCAGCTTGCAGACGGCCTATTGTCAGACTTCACCTTGTGATTGTGTAAGTCAATACTCCTTAATCAACTCCCCTTTATATATACACCCATATTAGTCCAGTCCTGTCCCTCTAGAGAACCCTGACTAATACAAGGGGTCAGGCACAAGTATGCATGTGGAAGTGGGGGCTAGGGCTCAAGGCTATATGCAGGCATGTAGGTGTTGGCAGTGTAGGGTCTCTGGGCTGAGGTTCCTGGGTCAGCAGCAGCTGGGGTGACTCTGGAAAGGAGACAGAGAGAGATGGTGACTCAGGTACCTGAAGACGATGAAGGTGAAAAGCTGCGTGGCCCTCCGTGGTGAAGGCTGTAGGTGGTCCACTGCAGCTGTGCTGGCTATTGCTTTCCTTACTAAAGCTGCTGGAGTCCTCTAGAGCAAGCTGCTGGGGTCTGCTAAAGAGCACATTGCAGGGTTCTTGGCAGTGAAAGCTGTGGGGAGCGTGTGGTGGCCGTACGGGCTGTTGAGGTGCCTTGTGGGGAAGATTTGCTGGAGACCTATGCAGAGCAGGCCATTGAAGACTGCTGTGGCTCCCAGCATCTGGCTGATAACGATAGCATCTATCTTTCTTCTTTATACCCTGGCATCTTCAGATGTCTCAGCCATGCCAGTCTCCCCAGCAGTCTGGGTGGGGTGAAACTGTAGCTGGTCACTCGGTCAGTGCCCTCAAAAGCTGGGGAAGATGGTTTTTTACCCAACTCTCCTTTTCCTTGTGAAGGGAACTTGTAAGCTATGGAATTCCTGCTCTGTGCTGAGCAGTGCTGGCCTGGAAGATGGGAAGGAGATGGAGTCAAAATGAAACTGTCCTTCTTAGCCTTTTTGTGAAGTAATTTTGGGATTATTTCTTCCACCGTAACTGCTTAAGTGGACTCTGGGGTTTTTCCAGAGTTATTTGTGCTTGTGAATAGCTATTTAATTGTTCTTTGTCAGAAGAATGAAGGCTGAGGCCTCCTTCTCCACCATCTTGCTGACATTACTCTCCTTCCAGGTTTATCCTTGATACTCAAGATAATGTTGGTGAAAGCTCTAAAGTGCTCTATACATTCTAGCCATTGTTATTTACCCCCAAAGTTGTATTTTTTGATGCTACAATTTTAAATAACATATTTAAAGCACTTAAATTTTTATAAAAATAATAAAATCACTATGACACCAAAAAAAGTTTATCTCAATTTTGAAATGTGAATTTTATTTTGCATTTGAATTTATATCATCTTCTATGTTGTTACCTTACCCATAATATTCATGCTTGCCAAATAGTGTTTAATAATCCATTGAATTGATTTAAAAATTTTATTTGAACCTTTGGACATTTGAGTTGAGATCATATTATTTTTGAGATCCATTTCTACTTCTTTTTAGGTTATACGAGTTTTCTTTTAAAAAATATTTAACTATCAAAGATACCTTTAAATTTTCTTTCTAGATATGTGTCAGAACACCAAGATTCAGAAGTGACTGGAGTCCCATGGGAATCTTATAGGAGCTCATCAACATTTGTGATAACCGATACTCAATGACATGGTATTTTTTAAATAAAATCCAATGGAACAAATACTGGACTCATACTTCAATCCACCACTGGATTAACATTAAATTGTTATAAGCTTAAAATAGATGCTTATACTTATAAGATGTTACATGTAAGCCTCACAATAACCACAGCAAAAACCTGTATAAGATACACAAAAGATAAAGAAATCAAAACATACCTCTACAGAAAATTATCTAATCACAAAGAAAGACAACAAGAGGAAGAAAGGAACAAAGGATCTACATGTCCCACCAGACAAACTAGAAAACGTATAATTCACAGAGTATTGGGTAGATTACTCACAAGGGTCTTGTCTTACTAGCAGGCAATATTTGGCCCTAGACTAAATGCTGCTCTGGTCCCACTTAAATCATACAAGCAACCCATCCTCCACACGTACAAAAAATCACTTTCCAACCACTTTAAATACATACCAAAAAAAGCTCAAGCATATTTACAGGAATACAAAAATCAAAGATCACCAGGCACACCAAAGAAGTAGGAAAATATAGCTATAATGAGGAGAAAAATAAGCCAATCTAAATTGGTCCAGAACTGGCACAAATGTTAAATGTTAAAATTAGCAGAAAAATACATTAAGACAGTTATTATAACTATTTAAGATGTTCAAGAAGTTTAGCAGAACCATGAAAAAATCAATAAGTAATTCTAGAGGGGAAAATTACAACTGAGATGAAAAATACAATGGATGAGATTGATAGAAAATCAGATCTTGCAGAAGGTTAGTAAACATGAAGATAAAGAAATAAAATCTATGTTAATTTTATTTATCTTTGTTTGCTAACCTACAGATTTAAAAAAATTAGAAAAAAAACCCCCAAGTATCAGTGAGCTGTAAGATAGCTTTAAATAGATTAATATACATGAAGTTGAAATACCCAAAGAAGACAAGGGGGATAGAAAAAAATGTTTGAAGAAATAATAGAGAAAACTTTTTTGTATTTGATGAAAAAACTGTAAACTCACAGAACTGAAACTCCAAGCACAGGAATCATCGAAAATATTATGCCAAGGCACATCATAACCATAATGAAATGGCACCAAATCAGTGATAAAAGGAAAAATCTTAAAAGCAGAAAAAAAGAGAAGACATGTTATGTAAAGAGGAACAAAAATAAAAACAATGGCATAATTCTGATCAGAAACATTGCAAGTGAGAGGACATTGAAGCGGCATTTTTAAAGTAGTAAAATAATAAAACTATCAATGTAGAATTTTATACCCAGTGAAAATATCTCTTTAAATGAAGATAATATAAATATGTTTTCAGGCACTCAAAAGCTGAAAGAATTAATCATCAGCAGACCCACACTATGAGAAATGCCAAAAAGAAGTCCTTCAGACAGCGTAAAAAAATTATTAAAGTATAACTGACACTCAGCAAACTGAGTAAATCTGGACATACATATACAACTGTGTAACCATCATCACAATTAATATAATGAACCTATTCATCAGACCCAAAATTTTCCTTGCACATCTTTGTACCCTCCCCCACACCCTACCTTCTACCCAGGCAACGATTGGTCTGTTTTGTGCCATTATAGATGAGTTTGCATTGTGGAGAACAAGGGACAGTTGCCTGCTAAGCAAGACCAGCCAGTCAGGGAAAGCAACCATAAATACTCACTGGTTACTATACTACAGCTAAATCTCCCTTCTATCTAGCTTCTTCTTTATTGTATCAATAAGAAAATTGAAGGCTAAGTATTTAACAGACCTGTCAAAGGTCACACTGCAAGTTAAGTGACAACACCAAGTTCAAACCTAGGTCATTGGATTCCAATTTCCAAACCTTTCTATTAAAGTATACGATAAATGTCTCTTCAGAAATGCATTAAAGTACATAATTCAAAATTTCCCTCCCAAACTTAAATAACTCAAAGCATGTAATGATATTATACAATTTCTCACATCCTATTTCAGACTTTGAAATTTATCACACTTTAGACTTACCAAAAAGCATCATGTAGATGTACTCAGCAATTTGAAACAGAAACTTTTCCATTTCTGATTCAAAGTGTGTAACTAAATCCATTCCATGTTTTGCTATATTTGCTATCATAATAATGTGATGTATGCAATCCATTATAGGCCTTCTGTGAATCTTTAATGCCTATTTTATGGCTCTATTTTATTCTCAATAGTTAAGATATATATATATATAATATTCACTAGCTATATATAGAACATATATATATATCAATATTCACTTGACATATGTATAGAATATTTTTTAAATATTCACTTCACTTGATTTATCTCTTACATACAGTTTAATTTTTCCAGACTTTGAACTTGCTTTTTTTCATATTTTCTAGTTACATGATTTGACATTTGGCTTTTACTCTTCAAGGAAACTGATTTATCCCAACAATCTTTCTCTCCTCTAAATTATTTATGAAAAAACTTTTCAAGTGCTCAAATGACAACTGAAAACATTTTTATTGATCACCATTAGCAACTTCCAAAAACATATTATTTATTAATTTCTTCCTAGCTTCCTACCTACTACTCCAACTCTACTGTTTCTTTTGTCAAACTTGAAAATTCTGATCCATTTATTTTACTTCACTTCTTCAGGTAGTTTCTCAATTTGGAGAAATTCTAACGTCGTTTGCTGGACAAGGCTGACCTCTAAGAATCCGATGGATGACTCACTATTTGAGATCCCTATAGCTGGCTCTATGACCAGCTAAGCATCCGTGCTTCCAACTCTTTAAGGCTTTGTCGCTACAGCCGTCACCAAAAAAGACATTGAAGGATCAATAATCTCTACTTTCCACTTGCCTCTCATGATGACTCTATGTGATAGTGACCTTTGGGAAGTGGGGTTTGCCTAGCATGCAAGAATGTGGTGTGCCGCCACTCCTCCAGTCCTGCATTAATTGCAGACATCTCTAATCCCTGCAGCCTCTTCCACTAAGCCAGCCTTGGCCTCATAATAATTTCCTACAGTTCTGTAAATCAGAAGTCCAATACAAGTCTCACTGGGCTATGATCAAGATGTTGGCAGGGCGGTGTTTCTTTCTGGAGGCTGCAGGGGAGAATGTTGCCTTGCCTTTTCTCACTTTGGAAGGCTACCTTCATTGGCTCCTTCCTCCATGTTCAAAGTCAGAAATAGAAGGGCAAATCCTTCTCACATTGCTTCATTCCTACTTTTCTGCCTCAATTTTCCACTTTTAAGGACTGGTGCAATTAGATTGGGCTCACCTAGAAAATCCAAGATATTCTCCCCATCTCAACCTTAGTCATATTTGCAAAGCCCATTTGGTCATAGAAGGTAACATAGGCTCCAGGGATTAGGACTTTGGACATCTGACTATTCTGCCATCTGCAGATAAATGTATATTCATACATGCATATGTAAAATGATTAAGATACACTAAGAAACAATGGGCTTTTTAATATATAGGATATAATTTTATCTGTGTAAAAAATATTTCTTATATCTACATTTAATGTGATGTTTGCAAATATGTAACAAAAGGAGGAAGACTCAGTCCTTAGTTATATATAAACGGTCTTCTACAGTGAGGAATGGGATTAGGAGTGGATAGGAAAAACAATGTACACATTTTACTTGACTTAAACTTGTTTGATTTTTTTAAGCACACGGGGATTTTTACATTGTTATTATTTAGACAGCATCATGTTAAAAAATAGATCTACAAAATAAAATCACGGTAATTTTTAATATACCATATTATGGAAATATGTTACATCTTAGACTATATTTCTGTTTTTAAAAAGTGGTCAAAAAAATCACATGTACAATACTAAGAGGAAATACTTTAAAACTGTGGACAAGAAATGGGTACAGCTATTTATTAAAATTATGAAACATGATTGGGGAATTTACAAAGACAATTGAAATAAATACACAGATATTCTACAAATGTGATAGAGGAAATTGAATATTATATTGACATTAAGTCTTCCAAAATAATTTATTGGTTAACAGACTAGCCCAATAAAATATTAATACATTTTTAAATGCAATAATAATTAGAGCCATATGGTAGTGGCACCAAACTCAATTTCTGCAGAAGTGGAAGAGAATAAATAGCCAAGACATACGTGCATAAAAAGAGACACGCACACACTCTATTTGAAGAATTATTCAAGCTTATCTTATCACAAATTCCAAAAAGAATTGTGAATAGTTTAATGCAGGGTTTCTTGACCTCAGTGTTACTGATATTAGGACCTGATAATTCTTGAGGGTGGGGAGTACCTAGCAGATATCAGTAGCAATCCCACCCCACCCACCACTCCTGTCCTCCACCTCTGGTTGTGTCAACCAAAAATGTGTTTAGACATTGCCAAATGTCCCCTAGGAGAACTATTAGTTTAAAGTTTTATATATATATATATATTTCAAGTATCAGTAGTGTGTGTGTATATGTATATATATATATATATACACATATATATACACTTTAAAATATATATATCTTTTTTCAGACAAATATCAAAAGAAAAAAGGTTTTTTCCCTCACCTCACTAGTAATCAAAGAAATACATATTAAAATAAGAAGCATACTTTTTATTTAACAAAATTTAATCAAAACAGGGGCAACTAAAATGTGTGAGATACTAAATATTGGCAAAGCTGGATTAAAATAGCACTGATTGTGGGAAGGAAAGTTCATAAAAACTTCTGGAAAGATTTCTAGAAAGATATTTCGCAATATGTGACAAGGGCCTTACCTGTCATTCTAGTCATCTTGTAATATAGTATTATTGTTCTGGAGTCTTCAGGACTGTAACCTAAGGAAATAAATCAGAGATACTAAGAAATACACGGTTTAAGATGTTTATTACAGAATTATTGAAAATAGTAAAAGTTAGTTTCCAACAATAGGTGAGGGGTAGAAATAAATAAGATATAACCATATAATAAAATATTAAAAGCACATGTTTGAAAAATAAGTATATTGAAAACTGCTTGTGATATAATATTATATGGAGAAGCTAGAATACAAATCTGTGTCTAAATTATGCCCCAGCACCTGCTGTGGTACTCATTATGTATTTGCTGAATTAATGAATAAACAATTACAATTTCAGATATGTATGTCGAACGGTAAAAACTGTAATTACTATTGCATCAACCTAATATAATGGGGTAGGGAGTATTAAGAAGCGGTAACTGAAATGTGTGAAGTTAGAAGAGAGAAAAATAAAGGCGAGAGTAATAAGAATTTAGCTACTTAAAATTAGTTTTGGTAGCTAGACTGAATTTCTCAAACAGAAAGGAGTGAAAGTGGATTTGGGTGATTTCAATTTTTTTTGAAACTTCTACATTTTCCAATATTTGTATAATAAATATATTACTTCTATAATTATTCAATTTCTTTTAATTTGGGAAGTCCCTCTGGATTTTCAAACTCCATTCTCATTTGACTTCTTCTGCTACAGACCAGACTGTCAAATGATGTCACAAATCAACTAGATTATTTGGTATGTGCAACATAGTCCATTTAATTAATATCTTAAAAAAATGACTGCAATACAGTCTTCTTCTAACTCAGTAATAGTTAAGGAAAGACTTAACACCAAAGTGGGTGCCTGTCTAGGTCACAATCCCCTTCAGCAATTCTCTTTCACAAGCTTTCAATTCATGTGACTCAGTCCCTATTGGATCCACATTTGTGTGTGAAAACTTTGCAAGACACTTTTCTGTGTGCTTCACCAAAAAGCAAAGGATATTGTCTCTGCAGCACCTCCGTTATCAATTAATTCTGTAGTTCCACCAAAACAGCAATCAAATCCTTCTGGCATCAGTTGTTGGACTGCCAGTATCTTCCATTATTACTCAAGAGATAATTATTTCCTGAAGGTTTACAGATGTTTCCCCATTTCTATTTTTCACTGTATTTAATTAAAATATGAACTGAAACAACCAGACAGCATTTCAAAATTCAGTGCCCTCCATTGGCTTGGTTTTCTCTTAAAATTCATAGACGGGCTTGTCTAGAATCCTGTAACCCTTTTCATCTCCCTTGTCCATAACTAGGTGAACTGCTCAACGAACGCTATAGGATTGTTCTTTTTGTTTCTACTTAGCCTTCAGAAAAAAACCCTTAAAGAGCGCTCCCAGGAGAGAGTAAGCAAAAAAAAAAAAAAAAAAAAAAAAAAAAAGCAAGCCATTCTAAGACTTCTGTTATAGTCTATTACTCTCCTGCCCCTCTCATTTAGTAAATTTAGCAAACACCTCTAGGCTTTCTCCTCACTGTTCACATAGTTCCCATAAACAGGCTTAGCTCCCTAGCAAAAATTGTTTTTCTATCTTTTCCAAAAGAGATTAAGTTTTCAGTTGTAGTTAACCACAGAATCTCTACAGCCACCACAGAACATTAACTAGTGTGCACTGGTTTTGTCTAATGAAATCATAGAACTATTATAATCGATATTTGGTAATAAAATTTCAGAATGGGCCATCTTTATGATGTTAAATATGAAGCAAATGAGATAATTACCATATAATATGTTGCCTACCAAAAGCCGTGATTACTTGCTGACCAGTAACTTTCCTTTATGCTGAAATTCCTTTTTGATCTCGTGGTCAGATGTCCATTTAAGTTAGCCCCCAAAACTGAGATTTTTTTTTTTCAGCTGGAGTCTCACTCTGTTGCCCAGGCTGGGGTGCAGTGGCATGATCTCGGCTCACTGCAACCTCTGCCTCCCAGGTTCAAATGATTCTCCTGTCTCAGCCTCCTGAGTAGCTGGGATTACAGGCGTGTGCCACCACGCCCAGCTAATTTTTTGTATTTTAGTAGAGACAAGTGTTTCACCATGTTGCCCAGGCTGGTCTCGAACTCCTGAGCTCAGGCAATCCACCCACCTCAGCCTCCCAAAGTGCTAGTGTGTCTGAAGTTAGTTCCTTCCAGTGGGTTCTTGGTCTCGCTGACTTCAAGAATGAAGCCACAGACCTTCATGGTGAGTGTTACGGCTCTTAAAGGTGGCATGGACCCAAAGAGTGAGCAGCAGCTAGATTTATTGTGAAGAGCGAAAGAGCAAAGCTTCCACAATGTGCAATGGGACCCCAGCAGGCTGCCGCTGCTGGCTGGGGTGGCCAGCTATTATTTCCTTATTTGTCCCTGCCCATGTCCTGCTGATTGGTCCATTTTACAGAGTGCTGATTGGTGCATTTACAATCCTCTAGCTAGACACAGGGCACTGATTGGCGCATTTACAATCCTCCAGCTAGACAGAAAAGTTCTCCAAGTGCCCACTTGACCCAGGAAGTCCAACTGGCTTCATCTGTCAATCCCCCCTCTAAACAGGACACCCCAACTGCTGTTGGGAATTGGGTGATGACCGCTCTAGCTACTTACTGCTGGATAGGGGCGAAGAAGGGGCCCTGCAGTGTTAGTGTCCTCCAGAGGGGAACTCTCTAGGCCAGCCAAAGGGTCAGTGGGTTGGTCCAGGGGGTCCTCGGTAGAAGTTGTTAGTTGAGCTCATTTGGGGTTCCATTCGTAAGACCATCTGTAGCTTGATGGCCTCGATCCTGGAGGAAACAAATTTGATAAGGAGGTTAAAAACACAGAGCCCGAAGGCGAGTAATAGCAAGATGGCTGTCACAGGACCTAGAAAGGGGAGAAGCCATCTTGCCCAACTCCAGAGGTTGGTATAAGAGTTTGAAAGGTGTTGCCTGATGTCAGAAGCCTTTTCCTGTAAATGCTGGGTGGCATCTCGTATGATCGCTGACTGGTTAGTGTAAAAACAACACTCTTCCCCTAAGAAGGTGCAAAGTCCTCCTTTCTCAGCAGTAAGGAGGTCTAGGCCTCAGCGGTTTTGGAGAGTCACTGCTGCCAAAGAGTCTATTTGGGACCGTAGAGTAAGGATAGATTTTGTTATTTCTTGCAAACTGTCTGAGAAATCCTTTGATAGTGTGTGGTAGTAGGATAATGCAGTAGATAAACCTGCTATTCTGGTTTCTGTAGCAGTAGCCATTCCTAACCCTATAAGTAGGGGTATTAGTTGTATGGCCCTGCACTGATGGACTTGAGCTTTGAGGAGCACTGATAGGGTCTGACTAGGATTACAGGCTTGAGCCACCACACCCAGCCCAAACTGAGATATTTTTTATAGTAACAGCAATGTTTATTAAAAAGTAGAGTCAAGATAACATGAGTAAACAAAAATGTAAGTCATCCTATTTCTGGGACACCCACTTCTCATAGCCACGGCAACCAGAAACAGACATCAGAGGTGACATGGACTCCAAAAATAGTTGTGACATATCAGCTTTACCAGAATTTATGATACTATGAAACTTTGACCAAGAAGATCTCAAGGTAAGTGTATTTTATAAATTCTGGTACTTTAAAATAGCAGAAAGTAACTAACTTTTCTTATTCAGGATAATTTTTTATTTCAAAATTCTGAAGTAATCATCCAATTCCTTCATTAAACTGGAATTAAGTGTTGGAGATAAAGTGGACTATTGGCATGATCTTAGAGAACTAAGTTTTATACCAAGTTTTGTAAATAAATAAAAGTATGTTTCAATATTGATTTTTAACTTCTAAGCTTTCCCAGGACAGATTTCTTCCCCAAATCTCCACATTTTAGTGCAATTTATAATTTTTGCAAAGTGTCAGCTGGGAACATTTGTATCTAAAACACAGTTTAAAGATTGAAAAGGGGCTGGACATGATGGCTCACTCCTGTAATTCCGACAGTTTTGGGAGGCCAAGGTGGGAGGATCACTCTAGCCCAGAAATTCAAGCCCAGCCTAGGCAACAGAGGGAGACCCCATCTCTACAAAAAATTTAAAAAAAAATCACCCAGGCATGGTGGTGTGCACGTGTGGTCACAGCTCCTTGGGAAACTGAGGTGGGAAGATTGTTGAGCCCAGACAATGTAGGCTGCAGTGAGCTGTGATCCCAACACTGCACTCCAGCCTGCGGAGCTTAGCTAGAGCCTGTCAATCAATCAATCAAATCGATGGATGCTAAATGTTTAAAAGCTATATAACCTTGTTGCTCCAAGCATTGATAATTTAGGAGTTCTTAATACCTCCTTCCATATTCAAGTCATTAATAAGTTATTTCGTATTCTTTCCCAAGTCTCTCTGGATTTTTTTCACCTTTCTCTGGTTTCATTATTGTCCCCTAAGCCCCAAATATGCCATTATCTCTAGCCTGGTCTACTGCAGCATTCTCCTAATTAGCTTCTCCTATCTACCTTTGCCCCTTTCCAATCCATTCTCCACATGGTACCAGAACAACCTTTTCAAAATGCAAATCTAGTTATATTACACCCCCACCCCACACAGAACTCTTCAAAAGCTTTTTATTTTCCCATAGCTAAAGGCCAAAATGTTTCACACGGCCATTAGCACCCTACTTGCTCTGGACCCTCAGAGCAAAATAATGTATTATCTTTGCTGCAGTCAGAAAATACTGTTTTCTATATTTTTCTATTCATCTGGCTGAGTTTCTTAACAAATATATTACCTTTTTCCAAGATGCATTTTATTAGAAACAACTCTAATCAGCAGAGTCTACATACTTCATACCAGTTTGCTTTGGTCTACTATTTTACTGCTTTGAAGCAGTTTTAATTAATGGTTTGCTGTTTTCTCTGGAAAGCAAACACTTTACTCCAAAGAGAATGAAAAACCCCTGAGATAAATTGTACAATAATCAAGAAGCTGAATGCAGTTTTCTCTAGGAATTGAAATCATTTCCTGAGAAATTCAATGTGCCTGTTTCACTGGAAGAAATTCTATTGCCAGCACTTTATTTATTGATTCTCTTAGGCTTGTGTGATCTTTTGTTCCATAAAATTGGGCAGTTTCAAGGTTTGATATACCTCAGCCAACTAACAGCAAGAAAACAATCTACCCATTTTCGGCACCATGCGGCAAAAAGTTGTCCTGAGCTTGACCTAGCCTGGGAACCTTACCTCTTCTCATCCTTTGTTCTCCTCTTTAATGCTAATCATGTGAACTGTGCTAAAAAAGCCAAGCCAAAAAAGTGAAATCCTGCTCTCAGCCCCAAGGACCTGTCACCTTTTATATGAAACTCAGCTTAACTGAGATCTAAGAGGTTCAGTTCTATAGAAGGTTTTACAGAATGACTGTCTGCTCCCAGGAAAGCTAACTTGGGGTCAGGCAACTAGATAATAGAGGAAGCTACCAATCTGCTTGAAAGACTTTTTATAAATCTTTTATATGCTGAGGTTTTAGGGGTTTTGTCCCAGCAGCCCAAGATCTTTGCCATGATTTCCAATATAGTCTTCCTTCGGATGTAACAGGGCTTTACTCATATCCAAGTTACTTTTTTTTTGGTGTATTCTCTTTATTCTGATCATTCTGATCATTTCCTTTATGCATTTCAAATACTGATATTAGACCTTAGAAGCTTTAATTATGTTTATGTGCATAGTATTATCTTCCCCAGAATCTTGTCTTTGAATCTGTTTACAACTGTGTCCTTAGTGTTACATGTAACAATATTGATCCTCACGCTTGTGCCTTAGTAACACTGGTGGGACATTCCTTGTGAATAATGGCTGCATTCATTTTCTATTGCTGCAGTAACAAATTACCAGAAGCTTAGTGGTTTAAAACAACACAAATTTATTTTCTCAGAGTTCTGGAAGTTGGAAGTCTGAAATGTTTCTCACTGGGCTTAAATCAAGGTGCCAGCAGGGCTTGTTTTTCCCTGGAGGTTCTGAAGGGAGGATCCATTTTTTTTGCCTCTTTTTGGCTTCTAGTGAGGTCTCATCTTTGGCTTGTGGCCCTTTTCTCCATCCTCAAAGCACTTCACTGCATTCTTTGCTTTTGCCACCACCCCATCTTTTTCTCTGCTGCTAGTCAAATCTCACCCTGCCTCTTTCATATAAGGATTCTTACAATGACATTTAAGGCCCACACAGATAATCCATAATAATCTCCCCAATTCAAGATCCTTAATCACATCTGCAAAGTAAGGTAACATTTCTACAGGTTCTGGGGAATAGGGCATGGGCATTTGGGGGACGATTATTTAGTCTACCATAATGCCCATATGGTTGATATCTTCACGATCACTCTTTTGGAGAGTCACAGAAAACTTGCAACATGGCCATGGTTCAAACCCCTAGCCAATATAAACTAGGCTCACATAACACTTTCTTGAGATCTTAGTGATAAGGGTCCCCATCTTTCTAGTGATGAGCCAGTAAGCTCATCCTCCTCAGCATCTCACCTGACCACACACAGATGCAGCCTCACCTCTGCCCCAGAAACCAGTGTAGTGCTGAATGAGAGCACCTGGTTTTTAAAATCAAATACTTTACAAATGACAAGAGCAAAAATTGCAAAGTAAAAACAGTTCATACAGGTTACCCATTAGGTAATAGCAAAACATACTGTTTGGGCTCTGCCTTAACTAGGGTAGAAAGGAGGAAAAACAGAACTGAGATCTTAAGATGCCACTTTCTAGTTAATTTCAAAAATATTAGGCTCCAAAATGACAGATTAAAAGAATAATTTGAACTCAATAGACAGTCCCTAGATTATTTCACAAACATGAAGGGACCTCCTTGTCTATTTATAAACATCATCTAGTTCACCCTCTGCCTCCAGGATTGTACATATTAATACCAATAACTTTTCCTTAAAAAAGTTTCTAAATATTCAAAGTGGCTGATTCCAATCCTTAATCTTCTCAGGAAAGGACTTCTAAACATGAATGTAGGTGCTTTGCCAATGCTTCAAAATGCAGTGCGGCAGCTCTCTCTCACATCTTAGAGAAGTTATTTTCATCCTGTTGTGCTATCTCACACATGATGGTGCAAAACAGTTAACATAAACTGGTTTACACATTCTGGAGGGAACAAATTTAAAAAGTTAATGCAACTTATTTTTAACTTAAATATGAAATTACTTTCACAAAAAGGACTTAAGAGTATTTAAAATGGCCAAGAGTTTTCTGGATGATTATTGATTATGCCTGATGTTCAGTAGATTACGGTATGGTTACAATAAAAATGAAGGATTCATTTATGCAGAATGACATTTTATCAAGCCCATTGAGAAACCATCTTTCTGCCTTTCCTCCACTATAATATTTATATTATTAATGGAAACATTATCTGAAGCCAGTCTCATGCCCATTTCCTGAGGCACTACTCTGGGCATCTTCCTGTGGTTTTAATACATTAATGACCATCTTTATTCTTTTTTTTATGAGAATTTGACCAAAATTGAGCCCTTGTGACAATATTCACATCTGAGCTAATTTGACTTAATTTTCCAAGTTGGCTTCATGAAGCACAGTAGCAAAGTGCTTTATTAAAATCTGGATAATCAAATTAGCCTATTCATCTACTAACCGTGTGCTTGTATCACATGATTAAATTCATTTTTTATACTAAACTCCTATCAATTATACCAGAGTAGATGAAGTCAATGATCATAAACATTTTGCTTCCCTATGTTTTCCATGCTAGGTAGAATTTTAAGGTTAGCTTTGGGCATGTAGCCTAAAATACAAACTGCAAATTTAACCTCTGTTGAGGTGATATTTATATTGAAGGGCTCACAGTAGAAATCTAGAATATTAGAAACATTATTTTAAAAGGTACCTCTCTGCTTTAAAAAAAAGGTCTTTCAACTCCACTGGGCTACATAAAGATACCTCCAAAGTTATAACATGCGTTAATTTTACTTGGGGTGTAGGGTGTAGGGGGATGGTGATGCAAGGTCAATATTTCAACAAAATTGAAAGATTTTACATTCCAAATGTCTTTACTTCTAGAACTTTATTCTCACACAAGTTGAACAGCCTGATCTGCAAGCCTAAGAAGCACTAACAGGATCAAAGACATCCTAAAAAGCCAGCTTTATAAATGGATCAATCTCCAGAAATATGTCTTACCAGGATGGGTTCTAAGTGTGCAGTGTTCATTGCTAATCTGGAAATCCTCATATAAACTCAATCCTGGAGCCAAATAAAATGGATTTAGTCCTACAAGTAACTCTGAGCTTCTTTGGGACAATATATGGACAAATATTTGGTTCCAAATCTAAACATTTTTCCAGAATCCTTTTATTCTCTGTAATCACCCATAATATTTGGAGATCTGACTCAGGCAAAAACATGTGGACTAAGGAGGGGAGAAGGTATCTTAGGGCTGAACTAGATTGATTAGCAAAAAATAATTGCCAATTTTCTGAAGAATTTTCAAGTCTAAATTTTCGACGAATATAAACCAGGCAAACATGATGCTTTTATCCAACCTTGGTGGAAACCATTAAATGTGCTTCCAGTGTCACGGGGCTCTGATTCTGAAAAATATCAAAGCCCAGGTCCCTCAGGTCCCCCAGTTCACTCCTACCCTGTTCCAGAGATCAGCATATTGTCAAAAGGACCTTTCTGATTCTCAGGCAAAATATTTTCTATCTCTTACATAGAGTAGTAACTAAAAATACTGCATCTTTAGGAAACGAAGACAAATTGTTGCAGAGAAGCTACCTGTCTTTAAAAGAAGGGATGATTTATTTTTCTCTCTCTCTTAACTAGAACAATTAATTGGTAACATAATAGAAACTCTCAGCAGTAAATGAGAAATGGCCTAATCCCTGAATAGATCACAAACAGAGTGGGAAGTGTTTTTTCTGCTTTAATTGCAGGAGTTGATGTTCAAAGAATTCCCCTGCTCCTCTTGTTTCTGTTGTGTTGCTGACTTCAGGACTTAAAAATCTGAGAATAGAGGTTCAACTTGTTAATCTAAGGAAAAATAAAAATTAAAAATTGGAGGCCTAATTATCTTTGTTAAAAATAAGGGAAGAGACAGTTTCTAGTTTTGTGTCTAAGAGCCTGGAAGTCACCACTCCGTCTTAACAAGTAAAAAGCCGAACCGATTGAAAAACCAACAAGTGTTCTAGAATCCGTAAGAGAAGTGAGGACACAGGGAAAATAAACAAACAAAAAGACTGCCCCCAATATTGGAGAAACAGGTGAATACAGGGAGTTGTAACTTACCAGAATAGAGACTTCTAAGTGGAAACTGCCACAAGAACCAGTGCTGCTGTGGGAAAGCCTGAACTGTAATTGACAAATTGCTAGACAACTCTGAGAGTTAAAAATAACTGCAAGGTGACTCAGTCATAGGAAGCCCCCACAATTTTATGAGGTTTATTTCCAGGAGCTGGACTAGGTTCTCACTGTAAATATCAGAAAAAATATCAGTCAGTTCTAGCCATCCTATCCCACCTAAGGGGAGGAAAAAAATGGATAAATATTTGTGAAGTTCACAGAAGAGAAGCACAGGCTTACTAAAAGGCTGAGACCTAATCATAGGCCGGTAGAACACTTCCCTTTTCCCCTCATCTCACCACCACATTACTGAATGAATACTTATACCAGTTTATTCTGCTCAGTACATTTATGTTTGATTATCAAAAAATCACAATGCAGGCCAGGCACGGTGGCTCATGCCTGTAATCCCAGCATTTTGGGAGGCCGAGGCGGGTGGATCACCTGAGGTCAGGAGTTTGACACCAGCCTGGCCAACGTGGTGAAACCCCATCTCTACTAAAATACAAAACTTAGCTGGGTGTGGTGGTGGACACCTGTAATCCCAGCTACCCAGGAGGCTGAGCCAGGAGAATCACATGAACCCGGGAGGTGGAGGTTGCAGTGAGCCAAGATCCTACCACTGAACTCCAGCCTCGGTGACAGAGCAAGACTCTGTCTGAAAAAAAGAAAGAAAGAAAGAAAAATTACAATCCATACTAAAAGGCAAAACCCAAAACTTATTTATTTATTTTTAGATAGGGTCTTGCTGTGTTATTCAGGCTGGAATAAAGTGGCGTGATAATAGCTCACTGTGACCTCCAACTCTGAGCACTTCAGCCTCCTAAGTAGCTGGGACTATACATGTATGCCACCACTAATTTTTTATGTTTTATTTTTTGCAGAGAGGGAGGCCTCACTATGTTGCCCAGGCTGGTCTCGAACTCCTGGCCTCAAATTATCCTCCTGCCTCAGCCTCTCAAAGTGCTGGGATTACAGGTGTAAGCCACCATACCCATCCAAAAACCACGATTTGAACAGATAGAGCAAGTTTCAGAACTAGACATAGCAGGGATGTTAAAATTACTAGATCAGGAATTTAAAACTATAATGAATATGCTAAGGGTTCTCATGGATAAAAAAGAGAACATGTAAGAACAAACAGGCAATGGAAGTAGAAAAATGAAAATCTTATGTAAGAACCAATGAAAACACTACAGATGAAAAACACTGTAAAAGAAATAAATAATGCATTTGATAATAGGTGAGGCTAGTTTGCAGATTGGACACAGCTAAGGAAAGAATCTCTGAGCTTGATGATATCTCAATAGAAATCTCCAAAACAGAAAAGTAAAGATATCAAAGACTGAAAACAACCAACCAAAACAGAAAAAACAGAGTATCCAAGGACTGTGGGACAACTACAAAAGGTGTAACATGTGCGTACTGGGAATACCAGAAGGAGAAGAAAGGAGAAAGGAACAGTAGAAATGCCTGAAATATTAATGACTGAAAATTTTCCCAAATTAATTTCAGACACCAAGCCCCAGGTCCAGAAAGCTCAGAGACTACCAAGCAGGATCAATGCCAAAACAAAACTACAATTGGGCATATCATTTCCAAACTACAGAAAATCAGATAGCCAAAAAGTGTGAAAGACGTCACAGGAAAAAAAAAAGACCTTACCTATGGAGGAAAGAAGATAAGAATTACATCTGACTTCTCCTCAGATAAGCGAAGATAAGAATTACATCTGGCTTTCTCCTCAGAAACCATGGAAGTAAGAAGAGAGTGGAGTGAAATTTTTAAAATTAAAACATTGAAAATGTTGAGAGAAAACAGCAACATGGAATTCTGTACCCTTCAAAATTAGCCTTCAAAAGTAAAAGGGATATAAAGACTTTCTCAAATAAAAATTGAGGGAATTCGTTGTCAGCAGATTTGTTGCTCATATATAAGTAAAATGGATAATAGTAATGATACAAGAGACAAGAGAGAGGAATTAAAATTATTTATTATAAAATACTAACACTACCCATGAAATTATATAGTATTAATTAAAAGTGGCACCTGTAATCCCAACACTTTGGGAGGCCGAGGCAGGTATGTCACTTGAGGTCAGGAGTTTGAGACCAGCCTGGCCAACATGGTGAAATCCTGTCTCTTCTAAAAATACAAAAAAAATTAGCTGGGCATGGTGGTGCATGCCTATAATCCTAGCTACTCAGGTGGCTGAGACAGGAGCATTGCTTGAACCTGGGACACAGAGGTTGCAGTGATCTGAGATTGTGCCACAGAACTCCAGTCTGGGTGACAGAGTGAAACTATGTCTCCAAAAAAAAAAAGTGGATATGTATTAGGTATAAATGTGTATTTTAAAATCTACAGAAACTATTAAAAAAAGGTTTTTAAAAGGAGAAATATAACTGATATGTTGAGAAGAGAAAATATATAAAATGCTAGTTAAAAACCACAAAAGCATAAAATACAGGAGGAAAATGGCAAATAGGAGACAGGACTGATGTGGAGCTCCTACTTGGACAGACAAAACGGCATGTGTAAACTCACATCATGAACTTTTGTGCCAACCACCACTGCAGGAACATACCAGGAAAATGTAAGAATTCACTGACCCTTTGAAAAAAGCAGCTTGGGGGTATATACCCAAAGGACTATAAATCATGCTGCTATAAAGACACATGCACACGTATGTTTATTGCGGCATTATTCACAATAGCAAAGACTTGGAACCAACCCAAATGTCCAACAATGATAGACTGGATTAAGAAAATGTGGCACATATACACCATGGAATACTATGCAGCCATAAAAAATGATGAGTTCATGTCCTTTGTAGGGACATGGATGAAACTGGAAATCATCATTCTCAGTAAACTATCGCAAGAACAAAAAACCAAACACTGCATATTCTCACTCATAGGTGGGAATTGAACAATGGGAACACATGGACACAGGAAGGGGAACATCACACTCTGGGGTCTGTTGTGGGGTGGGGGGAGGGGGGACAGATAGCACTGGGAGATATACCTAATGCTAGATGACGAGTTGGTGGGTGCAGCACACCAGCATGGCACATGTATACATATGTAACTAACCTGCACATTGTGCACATGTACCCTAAAACTTAAAGTATAATAATAATAATAAATAAATAAAAGAAAAAAGCAGCTTGGGCCTGGCGCGGTGGCTCACGCCTGTAATCCCAGCACTTTGGGCGGCCAAAGCAGGTGGATCACGAGGTCAGGAGTTTGAGACCCTGGACAAGATGGTGAAACCCCATCTCTATTAAAAATATAAAAATTAGCTGGGTGCAGTGATGGTTGCCTGTAATCCCAGCTACTCAGGAGGCTGAGGCAGGAGAATCACTTGAACCCAGGAGACAGACATTGCAGTGAGCCAAGATCACGCACTACAGTCTAGCCTGGACAACAGAGCAAGACTCCGTCTCAAAAGAAAAGAAAAGAAAAGAAAGCAGCTTGCTGCTGCAAATTCTGAGACAGCCAAAAAACTGGGAGTTCCCAAAGTGTGAGGGGAGAAAAGTCTACCTCCAAACACATATCCTTACTGGGGAACCTAAAAATCCAGATCATGGGAGAACGACTTAACCTTACCCAAAACTGAAATGGATTTAAGGAGCTGAGTGAAATATAAAAATAGAAGAAACAGCAAAAAGAGCCCTTTAGTCACTTCCAGTCCCCAGCTGAAACCCAGGGAAGCCATCCCTGGCTGTATCTCACAGGAATCCTTGGGGAAGGCAGCTAGCAGAACTGGGGAGGGGCCACAGGATAAAGGAAGCTTCCAGCTGGACTTTATAATAATTTCAACTGAGCATAAATTTTCCTCAGAATCCAAGGAGTGAATGGGAAGTGCAGATACAAGTGCAAAAGCCGCAGCCAACAGTGCGGGCAGTGCACTAAAAACTACAACCAAGAACTCCCAGAGTCCACTTCAACCCCTGCCATCTCCACCAGAGCAGGTGCTGGTAACCATGGTTGGGAGACCTGAAGACATATCACATCACAGGACTCTGCAGACATTCCCCAGCACCAGCCCAGAGGTGGGCTGCTGGGTGGCTAGACCCAGAAGGGCAATAATAATATTTTAAAATCTACAGATTCCTGAGGATCTCAGTAAACCCCATCCCTTTGTGAAGGGGGAGAGCCCCCATTAAGAGATCACCCTGTGGGACAAAAGAGTCTGGACAGCAGCCTTTGAGTTCTGTATCTTTCCACTGAAACAGTCTACCCAAATGAGAAGGAACCAGAAAAGCAATTCTGGTAATATGACAAAACAAGGACCTGTAACACTGCCAAAAGATCACACTACCTTTCCAACAATAAATCCAAACCAAGAAGAAATCTCTGGATTGACAGAAAAAGAATTCAGATAGTTGATTATTAAGCTATTCAAGGAGGTACCAGAGAAAAGTGCGTACAACTTAATGAAATTCAAAAAACAATACAGTATATAGTTGGAAAAGTCTCCAAGGAAATAGATATCATAAAGAAAAGACAATTACAACATCTTGAAGTGAAAAACACACTTAGAGAAATAGAAAATACACTGGAAAGTTTCAACAATAGACTGGAACAAGTAGAAGAAAGAAATTCAGAGCTCAAAGATAAGGCTTTTGAATTACCCAATCTGACAAAGACAAAAAAAATTTATGTCCAGCAGGAAAATATCACAATTCTAACTATATATATATATATATATATGCCTAACCCAAGAGCTCCCAAATTTATAAAACAATTATAACTACAACTTAGAAATGAGACAGACAGCAACACATTAATAGTGGGGGACTTCAATACTCCATTGACAGCACTAGACAGGTTATCAACACAGAAAGTCAACAAAGAAACAATGGATTTAAACTATACTGTAGAACAACAAATGAACAGATATTTACAGAAAATTCTACCCAACAACTGCAAAATATACATTCTTTTCATCAGCAAATGGAACATTCTCCAAGACCCACCATATGATAGGTCACAAATCAAGTCTCAATAAAATTTAGGAAAATTGAAATTATATCAAGTACTGTCTTAGACCACAGTGTAATAAAACCGAAAATTAACTCAAAAAGGAACTCTCAAAACTCTACAAATATGTGGAAATTAAATAATCTGCTCCTGAATGATCTTCAGATCAATAATGAAATCAAGATGGAAATTAAAAAAATTCTTTGAACTGAACAATAATAGTGAAACAACCTATCAAAATCTCTGAGATATGGCAAAGTGATGCTAAGAGGAAAGTTCACAGCATTAAATGCCTACATCGCTCATCATCACAGGTCATTAGAGAGATGCAAGAATGGCAATAATTAAAAAATTGAAACATAATAGATGTTGGCGTGGATGTGGTGAAAGGGGACACTTTTACACTGTTGGTGAGAATGTAAACTTGTAGAGTCACCATGGAAAACATTATGAAGACCCCTTAAAGAACTAAAAGTAGAGCTACCATTTCATCCAGCAATCCCACTAGTAAGTATCTACCCAGAGGAAAAGGAGTCATTACATGAAAAACACACTTGCACCTGCATGTTTATTATAGCACAATTCACAGTTGAAAAAATATAAAACCAGCCTAAATTCATTGATTTTTGAAGGGTTTTTTGTCTGTATCTCCTTCAGTTCTGCTCTGATCTTAGTTATTTCTTGTCTTCTGCTAGCTTTTGAATTTGTTTGTTCTTGCTTTTCTAGTTCTTTTAATTGTGATGTTAAGGTGTCGATTTTAGATCTTTCCCGCTTTCTCTTGTGGGCAGTTAGTGCTATAAATTTCCCTCTAAACACTGCTTTCACTGTGTCCCAGAGATGCTGGTATGTTGTGTCTTTGTTCTCACTGGTTTCAAATAACTTATTTATTTCTGCCTTAATTTCGTTATTTATCAAGTAGTCATTCAGGAGCAGGTTGTTCAGTTTCCATGCAATTGTGCAGTTTTGAGTGAGTTTCTTAAACCTGAGTTCTAATTTGATTGCACTGTGGTCTGAGACAGTGTTTGTTACGATTTCTATTCTTTTGCATTTGCTGAGGAGTGCCTTACTTCAATTATGTGGTCAATTTTAGAGTAAGTGCGATGTGACGCTGAGAAGAATGTATATTGTGTTGATTTGGGGTGGAGAGTTCTGTAGATGTCTATTAGGTCTGCTTAGTCCAGAGCTGAGCTCAAGCCCTGAATATTCTTGTTAATTTTCTGTCTCACTGATCTAATATTGGCAGTGGGGTGTTAAAGTCTCCCACTATTATCGTGTGGGAGTCTAAGTCTCTTTGTAAGTCTCTAAGAACTTACTTTCTGAATCTGGGTGCTCTTGAATAGGGGCCATATATATTTAGTATAGTTAGCTCTTCTTGTTGCATTGATCCCTTTACCATTATGTAAGGCCCTTGTCTTTTTTGATCTTTGTTGGTTTAAAGTCTATTTTATCAGAGACTAGGATTGCAACCCCTGCTGCTGCTGCTGCTTTTTTGTTTTTTTCTTTTTGCTTTCCATTTGCTTGGTTACTATTCCTCTATCCCATTATTTTGAGCCTATGTGTGTCTTGGCATGTGAGATGGGTCTCCTGAATACAGCACACCCATGGGCCTTGACTCTTTATCCAATTTGCCAGTCTGTGTCTTTTAATTGGGGCATTTAGCCCATTTATATTTAAGGTTAATATTGTTATGTGGGAATTTGATCCTGTCTTTACGATGCTAGCTGGTTATTTTGCCCATTAGTTAATGCAGTTTCTTCATAGTGTCGATGGTCTTCATAATTTGGTATGTTTTTGCAGTGGCTGGTGCAGGTTTTTCCTTTCCATATTTAGTGCTTCCTTCAGGAGCTCTTGTAAGGCAGGCCTGGTGGAGACAAAATCTCTCAGCATTAGCTTATCCACCACAATCAAGTCAGCTTCATCCCTGGGATGCAAGGCTGGTTCAACATATGCAAATCAATAAATGTAATCCACCACATAAACAGAACCAATGACAAAAACCACATGATTACCTCAATAGATGCAGAAAAGGCCTTAGATAAAATTCAACACCTCTTCATGCCAAAAACTCAATAAACTAGGTATTGATGGAACATATCTCAAAATAGTAAGAGCTATTCATGACAAGCCCACAGCCAGTATCATACTCAATGGGCAAAAGCTGGAAGCATTCCCTCTGAAAACCTGGCCAGGACAATCAGGCAAGAGAAAGCAATAAAGGGTATTCTAACAGGAAGAGAGGAAGTCAAATTGTCTCTGTTTACAGATGACTTGATTGTCTATTTAGAAAACCCCATCATCTCAGCCCAAAATCTCCTTAAGCTGATAAGCAACTTGAGCAAAGTCTCAGGATACAAAATCAATGTGCAAAAATTACAAGCATTCCTATATACAAATAATACACAAAGAGCCAAATATTGAGTGAACTCCCATTCACAATTGCTACAAAGAGAATAAAATACCTAGGAATACAATTTACAAGGGATGTGAACGACCTCTTCAGGGAGAACTACAAACCACTGCTCAAGGAAATAAGAGAGGACACAAATAAATGGAAAAACATTCTATGCTTATGGATCGGAAGAATCAATACCATGAAAATTGCCATACTTCCAAAGTAATTTATAGATTCAATGCTATCCCCATCAAGCTACCATTGACTTTCTTCTCAGAACCAGAAAAAAACTACTTACATTTCATATGGAATCAAAAAGGAGTGTATAGCCAAGACAATCCAAAGCAAAAAGAACAAACCTGGAGGCATCATGCTACCCGACTTCAAACTGTACTACAAGGCTACAGTAACCAAAACAGCATGGTAGTGGTACCAAAACAGACATATAGACCAATGGAACAGAACAGAGGCCTTGGAAATAACACCACACATCTACAACCATCTGATCTTTGACAAACCTGAGAAAAACAAGAAATGAGGAAAGGATTCCCTGTTTAATAAATAGTGTTGGGAAAACTGGCTATCCCTGTGCAGAAAACTGAAACTGGACCCCTGCCTTACACCTTATACAAAAATTAATTCAAGATGGATTAAAGACTTAAATGTTAGACCTAAAACCATAAAAACCCTAGAAGAAAACCTAGGCAATACCATTCAGGACATAGGCATGGGCAAAGACTTCATGACTAAAACACCAAAAGCAATGGCAACAAAAGCCAAAATTAACAAATGGAATCTAAATAAACTAAAGAGCTTCTGTACAGCTAAAGAAACTATCATCAGAGTGAACAGGCAACCTACAGAATGGGATAAAATTTTTGCAATCTATCCATCTGACAAAGGGCTAACATCCAGAATCCACAAGGAACTTAAACAAATTTACAAGAAAAAAACAAACCACCTCATCAAAAAGTGGGTGAAGGATATGAACAGACACTTCTCAAAAGAAGACACTTATGTACCCAACAAACATATGGAAAAAAGCTCATCATCACTGGTTATTAGAGAAATGCAAATCAAAACCACAATGAGATACCATCTCACACCAGCTAGAATGGAGATTATTAAAAAGTCAGGAAACAACAGATGGTGGAGAGGATGTGGAGAAATAGAAATGCTTTCACACTGTTGGTGGGAGTGCAAATTAGTTCAACCATTGTGGAAGACAGTGTGACGATTTTACTGCAGCACTATTTATAATAGCAAAGACCTGGAACCAACCCAAATGCCCATCAATGATAGACTGGATAAAGAAAATGTGGCACATATACACCATGGAATACTATACAGCCATAAAAAAGGATGAGTTCATATCCTTTGCAGGGACATGGTGGAAGCTGGAAACCATTCTCAGCAAACTAACACAGGAATAGAAAACCAAATACTGCATGTTCTCACTCATAATTGAGAGTTGAACAGTGAGAACACATGGACACAGGGAGGGGAGCATCACACACCAGGGCCTGTTGTGGGGTGCAGGGCTAGGGGAGGGATAGCATTAGGAGAAATACCTAATGTAGATGATGGGTTGATGGGTGCAGCAAACCAACATGGCACCTGTATACCTATGTAACAAACCTGCATGTTCTGCACATGTAACCCAGAACTTAAAGTATAATAAATAAAAAACAGAAAAAACAACAACAACAGCCTGAATGCATATCAACCAACGAGTAGATAAAGAAAATGTGGTATGTTGGGGTGTGTGTGTGTGTATACACACGCATACATACATACCATGGAACAATACTCAAACATAAAAACTAATGAACTATTGGCATTCACAGCAACCTGGATGGACTTGGAGACCATTATTCTAAGTGAAATAACTCTCGAATAGAAAACCAAACATTGTATGTTCTCACTTATGAGTGGGAGCTAAGCTATAAGGATGCAAAGGCACAAGAATGATATGATGGACTCTGGCAAATCAGGGAGAAGGGTGGGAGGGAGGTAAGGAATGAAAGACTACACATTGGGTACAGCGTACTCTGCTTGGGTGATGGGTGCACCAAAATCTTAGAAATCCTCACTAAGTTACTTATCCATGCAACCAAACACCACCTGTTTCCCCAGAAAGCTATTTAATATTTAAAACCATATTTTTAAAACCATTATTTAAAAATCATTTGGTTTTTAATTATTTAAAAACAAAAAAAAGAAAAAGAATAGAAGATAAAAATAGGAAAAAAACAGAGACAACAAATTTAAAAACAGTAACAAATATGGCAGCTATTAATCCAACTATACTAATAATGACCTTGAATATCAATGGTCTAAAAGCACTAATTAAAAGACACTTTCTCAGAGTGGATCAAAAAAGAAGAGTCAACAATATATTGTCTACAAAAAACCCATTTTAAATATAAAGGCACATATGGATTAAAAGTAAATGCTTGGAGATTAATATACTAACATTAATCAAAAGAAAGCAGAAGTTACTATATTAATTTCAGACGGAGCAAATCTCAAAGTAAAAGGAGTTATCAGGGATGAACAAGGGCATTATGTCATATTAAAGGGTCGATTCTGCAAGAAAACACAAAAATCCTTAATGTCTTAATGTGTATATATGTAACAATAGAACTGCAGGGAGAAATAGACAAATCCACAATTATAGTTGGATAATTTAATGCTCTTCTATCAGAAATGGACAGTTCCAGAAGGCAGAAAATCACTTAGGATGAAGGTGAACTCAACAACACCACAATCAACTGGATATAATCAATGTGTAGACTACTTCATCAACAACAGCAGAATATCCATTCTTCTCAAGTTCACATGGAACATTCACCAGGATAGGCCACATTCTGGGCCATAAAGCCAACCTTAATAAATTTAAAAGAATAACAATCATACAATGTCTGCTCTCAAACCACAGTGAAATTAAATTAAAAGCCGATAACGGAAAGACAACTGGAATACTCCTAAATGCACAGAGATTAAACAACAAACTTCTAAAATACATATGGATCGAAAAGAAATATCAAGAGAAATTTAAAAATAATTTGAACTAAATGAAAATGAAAACATAATTTATGAAAATTTGTGGGATACAGTGAAAGCAGTGCTTAGAGGATAATTTATAGCTTTGAATACATATAGTATTTGGATAGTGCCAAAAATGAATCTAGACACAGACCTTACATTCTTCACAAAAATTAGCTCAAAATGCATCATCAACCTAAGTGTAAAATGCAAAACTGTAAAAGTAATAGAAGATAACATACGAGAAAATCAACATGGCCTTGGATACAATGTGCCAATTTTAAATAGAGCAACAAAGCCATGATCCATGGAAAAAATAACTGATAAGCTGGACTTCATTAAAATTGAAAACTTCTTCTCTGCAAAAATCAATGTCAAGAGCATAAGACAAGCCATAGGCTAGGAGAAAATACTAGCAGAAATTGTCTGATAAAGAACTGTAGTGTCCAAAATATAAAATGAACTCTTAAAACTCGATAATAAAAAGACAAAAAACAAGATTAAAAAATGATTCAAAGACCTTAATAGAGATCTCATCATAGAAGACATACAGATGGCAAATAAGTGTATGAAAAAATGCTCCATATCATATGTCATCCAGGAAATGCAAATTTAAAAAACAATGAAATACCACTATACACATATTAGAATGGCAAAAATCCAAATACTGGTGACAATGTATTGAGCAGTGTTTTACATTCTCATTCCATGAGAGCAACAAGAACTCTCATTCATTGCTGGTGGAAATGAAAGTTTAGAAGACAGTTTGGCGGTTTCTTATAAAACTATACATACTTTTACTGCATGATCTAGTAAGCATGTCGCCTGGTATTTATCCAAATAAGTTGGAAAATTTAGTTCACACAAAAACCTGCATGTGGATGTTTACAGCAGCTTAACACATTTATGCCTAGTGTTTCATTGCTGGAACGCTAAGCATTTGGAAGTTATTTATATCCTGTTGCTCAAGGTCATCACCAAAGTCTGCTTTTCAGACATCTCCAATTCAAAAAATTGCAACCTCCAGCATAAATGGATTAATTCATTACTGCCAAAACTTGGAAGCAATTTAAATGTCCTTCATTAGGCAAATAAAAAACCATGGCACATTCAGACAATGGAATATTATTCAGTGCTGAAAAGAAATCAGCTATCAACCTGAAAAGACATGGAAGAGCCTTAAATGCATATTTCTGAGTGTAAGAAGCCAGTGAAAAGGTTACTTATTATATGATTCCAACTATTAGATTATGGGAAAGGCAAAACCATGCAGATAGTAAAAAGATTAATGGTTGCCAGTGGTTTGGCAGGGAGCAGGATATAAATATGCAGGCACAGAGGATTTTTAGGCCAGTGAAAACACTCTGTATCATATTACAATGGTGCATACATTTGTCCAAAACTCCAGGATGTAAAACACCAAGAGCGAACCCTAATGTAAACAATGAACTTTGGGTGAAAATTATGCATCCCTGTAGGTTCACAAATTATAACAAATCAACCAGTTTCGTGGGAGATGTTGATAGTGGGGGCGACTATAGTGCAGGGGCAGGGGGCATATGGGACATCTCTGTACCTTCCTCTAAATTTTGTGGTGAGCCTAAGACTGCTCTAAAAATAAATAAATAAGTATTAAAAAAAATTTCCTCCTTTTTCTTAAGGATTTTTTTCTGTAAACTTTTAAATTCTTTCTCTTTGAGATATACACTGGTTTTTGAAAGTCTCTTGACAGTTTTACAACCCAAGAATGTCTTTCTCAAGGACCTGGGAGACATCCCTGAAATGTAACCATCAAGGACATAGCACCCCTATCTCCCAGTTTCTACAAGAAGGTGAGAACCTAACTTCAGTGGGTGCCTCGCTCCAAGTTGCAGACTATATTCTGTCATAAAGCCATGAGAAGTTTGCTTTTCTTTTCTATAAAGCCAATTAGCTAATGCAGATGGTCACCCAAATTACTAGGTAAATGTAGGATGAATTATGTGTGACAAATGGTCATGTCAAGTTCTCTTACTGGAGGACTAGTTATTCTATGTCTTGAGACATGTACATAATGTTCTCGGCTATGTAATCTGCCTGGCTATATAAAACAGTAACATTTCTTTCAGTCTTTACAATCTCCTGTGATGCACATTACATTTTGGTTTAATACTTCAATAACAAAACTGTTTTCTTTCTCTACTACCTTTGTGGAGAGGTTTTCTGGGCTGAGGGAAGATTTTTGTTTATAGTTATATTTCCCCAACATTCCCTCTTTATCCTAAAATCCTAATTCAAACCCACCAGGCTAGGAAGACTGAAACACAAACTACAAATCTCAGAAAAATATGCATTTTGGGTTAATTTTTTTAATAGTTCTCACTCCTCATTAGCCCTGAGATATTCTCTCCTATTAGTAATACAAAATTGTTAAGTACTGCAAAAATAAGGCCTCTGTGACCATGTACCTTTTATTAGGGGGATGGCAGGGGAGTTCTATTCTCTTGAGAGTTGGGCAAGATATATTTTATTTCTTTATTCTTCTGGCTATTTAATACAATTCAGAGGCATTGCACACATCCTTTATTGATGTGCGCTAATAAAAACCCTTAGGGTTTCTTATAATTAAAATACTCTGTCTTTATTTCTAACCACAAATCAAATTTCCTCAGGTTTCACCGATCTATGAAACAAATAAGGCTATATTTTTTAAAAGTAACTTGTTTCAATGGCTTATAACTCTCATTTGCTAAGACAGCACATTATAAAGATGCACCTAACATTTGAAGAAGACCCAGGAAAGGAAAAGATCCAGTTACCAGAACAGTGAAACAAAATAGAACAGGATCTCAAATGTGAAGCAAAGGCATCTTGTCGGGACTGAGGCTCGCAGTCAGAGTTGGATGAGAAGCAAAGGTAAATCCAAGCTAATGGCCACAAATCCCTCCTGGATTATACTCAGGTAGGACTGAACCTATGGGAAGCGATGAAGGAGCCCCAGCTATTGGAAAGGGATAGATCCAGACACTGGGAACTGTTCTCTCATAACTCCATTGTTACTTGCGATGGACCAGTCACTATTTCAGATATTGGTAATTTAACAGAGCAGCAATCAGTTAAGGAAACCCCTGCTCTCGTGGAGCTTTCTGTGTAGTGAGGAAGACAGATGGCAAACAAGGAAACAGGTAAGAAAAGTTCAGACTATGGAAATTGCTTTGAAGGAAACATACTGTGTTATGAAATGGAGAATATCAGGGAGGGAGGAAGATTCAAACTGCATCAGGAAGGGCTGTCTAAGGGGAAGCATCTGAACTGACTCCTGACCTGACAAGAGAAAAGCAGTCCCATAGCCTGGAAGGTCTATAAGAACAGACTTCCAGATACAAAAATCAGCAAGTTAAAAGGCCTAAGTCATGAATTTGACCTGTTTGAAGGAAAATCAGTTTGGCTGAGCAGAAGGCTGGAAGAGGATGAGGCAGTAAATCATGTAGGGTCCCATCAGCCATGTAAGAAGTTTGGATTGCATTGAAGTAGAATGGAGTGACAATGAGGATTTTTAAGAATAGAGGTGACAGAATCTGATTTATGTCATAAAATAAACCCTGTTTGGAAAATGGATTGCAGGTGGGCAAGATTGGAAACTCTTTGTATGTGTAAATGAAAGGTGATCGTGTTTTGGACTTGAGGGAAAAAAGTGAAAATGTGTAGAAATTGACAGATTCGAGATATATTTTTGCAGAGTAGCTGATGATAGAACTTGCTGATATATTATGTGTAAGGAATGAGGGAATGCAGAATGAAAAATAACCCCTAGTTTCGTTGACTAAAAAAATAGGCGAATCGTTGCTCTTTTTATCTGAGGATCTCCCCCATAATTCTTCTTCTCATGATACATTTGTTGTACTCCATTATATTCTGCTTTCTAGGTCTACCAGAGTGTTTGTCTGTCTCTCAAATTTTATTTTATAGCATTCTTGATCAGAAAGCCTCTGACTGAACCTAGTATTTATTCTAAGACTCCTTAGAACTCCCTTCCTTTTTAGAGTTTAGTGTTCCCATCTACCGGGCTCTGATGGGACCAAACTCCCAATCATTCTCTACACATCCCAGAGTGACTTTACAGAAATGTAAATATAATGCAAATTATTCCCCCACTTAAAATTATTTAATGATTCTCCATAGGTTTTTAGGTTTAAGTTCAAATCTATCGCTTAACCCCCAAGACCTTCTGAGATTCACCCCCATCCATCTGCTACCTCCTTTCCCTTCCAGTCTCCAAACACTCTCAGGGCTCCACCCTTGGCAAAATATTTTAGGTTCCAGGAATACAGTAATTTTGTGCTTTATGTAGAGTATTCACTCAGTCTGGAGTGTCCTTCCCCACATTATATCTACTCGGCTCAAGACAAGTCTTTTTTGGAAAACTTTGAGCCCCCAATTTGAATTAATGTTTCCTCTATGTCCTCATAGTTCTCTGGGCATAGTCCTATTGTATCCCTTATCACTCTGTGTTATTATATTTACTTCTCTCTTCCCCATTAGACAAAGATCCAATTTTTGAAAAGAACTATGTCTTAGTTTTATATTTTTCCCACCTAGTATAAGGTAGATGCTCCATGAATGTTGAATAAACTACTTATCAATAAATATAAGTGTATAAAATATCAAGCCATAGTCCACCTATGAAACCACCCATTAATTTCCTAAGCTGTCATTTTCTAAAGACCCAACTTTTAACTTAAGAGCTAAAATGCTATACGTGTCCTTAAATACAGCAATCCAGAATGCAATGATTCATTCTGGAGTTCTTCTGTTGGCACCATTTGTTCACTTATGAGTTAGGAGTGGGCAGCAGTTATAAGCAGTGTAAAGAGTCCAAGGATACCAAGCACATCTCAGATACTCAGTCCAGAAAGATAGCCCACCCCACGGGTCGCCATGTGAGAGCCACACTTAGCAACAACTTTTTCCATGGTGAAACCAACAGTCCTCAAATTAGGACAGCTTATATACTACTTACTTATGCTATCAAAATTTCTTTCACTTCTGAACAATATTCTTGCCTTCGTAATATTATCTCATGTATAAAAGTAATGTTCTTTCTCTTTTCATCACAGTACCAATTCTCTCTTCTCTTTTCAGTTTCCTTCTTAGATGATGTCTTACATCCTATCTAGGAATGTTTTATCCTCTCTAAGAAGCAAAATTCCTCAAGGTCTTCTGTCTTCTTAAGCAGGAAAAAATAGGGCATTTATAGTACACATAATTGGTGAGTATTTTATATAAGAAGATAAACACTGTACATTAGAATAATTGCCTCAGTGGCCAAATTTCCTGGAAAGCAAAATGAGGCCACTTGGGAAATGCTCCCTAAAGCTTGCAATGAAACACCACTTGCCCTTTTGTGCCTGGACTTCTGCGGAATTGTTTACCTTTGTCTCTTTCATAGCTACCACCATCCCAAACAGCCCTGGGCATTATAGAGTGAACCACCCTGACCTTCTGGAATCTTTGCCATCATACCTTGCACCAGATTACATGTATTCTTCTTAACTGATTGTGAATGATTTTTTACTTAAGCTTTAAATCATTAGCTTAAATGAAAGGGAAATGTATTTTACAACTGCTAAAGCTTTCAGGGACTATTATAGTTTTCATAAGCCATACTGAAGTTCCCGTGATTTTTGCTGTCCTTTCCCAGTTTGTCCAGCAAACAGACCACAAAATTTCACCTCAATCCTGACAAGAACAGATATCAACTGCAAATATTCTTTAGGCCACCCTTCCTTTTGGAAGAAAGATAGACTTTTATTTTTATAATAATGGTATAAAATGTCAATTCTAATGGTATCAAGTGTCAGTTCAGTTAATACACAACATCAAGAAGCATTTTACTCGACTTTTATGAGAGCTTATTTTCATACATCTATCTTTTTAATTTTCTAACAAATATATGTGCTCAAACGAAGTTCTGGCAGTGCTTAACACCTAGACACCACTTCAGTCTCCAACTTTGGAACAGAAACATTTTCCTAACAAGTGATCTTTCTCTCATCTGTAATTCAGAATTTCCATCCCAGGAGAGGTGTTCTAAATTCGTGCTCAGTGTTCCAAAGACACATATGTACTCACTAGGAAGCAGAGCGATCTCAAAGGGGATCCAAAGGCCTTGGAGGTTAGCACTGTGCAGTCTGAAGCTGAGCCCCATGGCTGCTCCCCAGGACTAGAGCTGCATCTCTAGGCAGCAGGGAGCATGACCACCTTCCTCAACTCTTCTGCTATGATCTCTGCTATGATCTACCCCAGGATTACAAAATAGACTTCCCATAGATCTGACCTAGGATGGATGCTTACCAATCCTATGTATCATTCAGCACATAAATCCAAAATTTTACAAGATCAATTTTACCTTATTTAATCCAATAAAGAGCCATAATATAAATGATTCTGTCTGAGGGATTCTTCTCTTCTCTAGTCCTTGAGGCCAAGGACTTTGTCTCATACACTGTGTCTCTACAGATTGGCACACAGATCATAGGAGTTCAGGAAATATTTGTTCTCTCAAATAAGCATGGCTGCCTGATGCAAGTCCTGGGAGACTTCCTACCTCCCGAATGTGCCCCATCCCTACTCAGAACACCATCTTTGCTTGTCCAGGCTGTCCAGAAGCCTCTTTGTGTTTTTCTGTACCTGCTTGGGTATCTACAAAGATTTCCTTTTTCTATGAATTGTCTTGTTGCTCTCCCATTCAAGCTGTTCAGTTGACTTATGCCTTTCATCTCTCTGGCAAAAGATGAGGATAGAGGATGTTGGACTTGTTCCCTGCAATTTAAGCCAAGGAGAGGATTTAACAATCCCTGAGCAGACTCTTCTCTCTGAAGAAATGTTCTGCATTCTTCGGCTTTCCAGCTTCCAGAATCTTCTTAATGATCTGGCCATTGGCCAACCTTCAGCAAAGTGTAAAGGAAAAATAATGGTATCATCTACAAATTCTTCAGGATATGTGTAGGAGACCTTGGCACAATAAGTAGACACTTAACGAAGTACCTACTATGTGTCAGGATGTTGTCAGAATTTCTTGTCCTGGATAGCATTTTAAAAAATTGGATTATTTAGAATTTTTAGCTGCCAAGCATTTGACAGAAAAGTCTATTTAAAGTAAAATTGGATTGCCACTGGTGACAAGTTGCCCTCAAGCAAGACTTGTTTTCTAGAGTAGTTTCATTCAGTTAGAGGCTTTGGCAACAGAAGTGCATTGCTCAGCTGTAGCTCAACATCAGACTTGCTATGGTGATGCTGCTACAGTGTATCCAGGCTAGAGGAGCCTTGGAGCTACACGCTTGCTGAGAAGCACCAACAGATTCTCCTGATGCAGAAATGTGGGATTTTGATAGCACAGAGGAACCGCAGGTGACCGAGGCAGGATCTACAAGCACTTTGCTTTTTCACTCCCTGTTCTAATTTCAACACCCAAACCCTTCTTCCCCCACCCCAAAGTTCAACCTCCCTACCCCAAAGGGCATTGATGAATAGCAATGCAGAAGGATCTCACGCTCACTTATAACTAGGTGGGTTCAGGGAGAGCCCAAGAAATCCTTTCTTCAAACAGACAGTTATGTAATACCGGAACACACAGTGTTTCTCTCCCCATCCACCCTCTTCTGACTTTTTCTAACCTCCCCCATGATTAGAAAAAGAATCCAAATTCATCCCTAATATGAAAACCAACCATAGCAGACTCATTCTGAGGAATGGCGCAAAGATGACTGTGTTGTTGAATTCTCACTTGGAATGAGAATGGGGCTGTTCTGATGTTAGTCTGCTCAACAGGGAGTTCTCCTGAAAGTACAGTAAAGCTCTCAAGTGCTATTTAGACATGTGTGTCTTCACATGACTTAGTCGGGACAGCAGACAAGAGCTGTGGCTCCAACTGCAAGATCTGTCTCTGGAAGCTCCTCACCAAGCAACAGCAGAAAGTAATCAAACAATGGCCCAACAATCTCACTGGCACCTGTAGGAGAAAAATGACCCTGGAGTGAAGCCAGATGCAATTTTTATATTCATATTGTTGTTGTGGAATGTTCCTAGCAAATGAGAAAACCAAGTCCCCCCAGAGCCCTGCACTCAAGGGCTGTAGACATAGAACTTGAGGATTAAGCTGCTGACTGTGTTTAAAAGGAAAAGATTACAAAGCGGAATAAATCAAAAAGCTACAAGAATTCAGAAGTCCCAAGTTCAGTAAACCCTGGCTAGAGAAGTGTGACATGAGCTTAAGCTACAGAATAAACACCAAAACCGAACAAGCCACTAGAGAGAAATAACAAAGTGAGGAAAACTCCAGAAATCCAAAAGAAAACTAGAACTAGAAGGCTGTCACAAAATATTTGGAAGAATTCTTTTTTCTGAAAATCTTAAGTATGTGATATTCAAATAAAAGCTCTTATTTATAACTTCCTTTCTAAATATACTAAACTTGTTACTTCTACTATAAAACAAATTATTAATCACAATTCAGCTAGCTAGACCAGGGGTTGGAAAACTCCTCCTGAAAAGGGTCAGATAGTAAATATTTTAGGTTTTATGGGCCGTTCTGTCTCTACTCAATTCTGCTGTCACAACACGAAAGCAGCCACAGACATATATAAACAAATGGGCATCGCTGAGTTCCAACATAACTTAATTTGCACAGAGATAATGGACTGGATTTGGTCTGTAGTTTATAGTTTGTGGACCCTTAAACTAACTAAATAAAATAATACAAACTTGTAAAAATAACACCAAAGAAGTAATTTATATATTAAAACTTTCCCAATATTTGGAGCTGTGGAAACACCGTCATCCCTTCTTTAAAAAAGGAAATGTTTTCATGACTTCCACACTTAGATTTTAGAGCTTATCATTCAGTTCCACAGCAGCCACTTTCTTTGAGCTCCATCTGGCAATAATATGAAATCTTGGTGCGAGGAATACCAGCATCACTGAGAAGCTGCGACGCTGTCCTCTGCCTGCTAGGGTGGATGATAGGAGATTCTGTTACAGAAAAAAAGGGTAGAATCAAGACTGTCCTTGCTTTCCATCACTCTCAATATTTCCTTTGGAGAATTTTTGTTTGCCAGCTCCAAACCTCTGGCGCCTGTGAATTTACATGCTGACTGCCAGAGGGTACATGCTTCCACCAGGGGACACAGTAAGGGTCCCATTAAACTCTCAGCTATATCTACCATATCATCAGGAGGAGGTAGAACTGCTACTACACAATGGGGGCAGGTGTTTGACACACTGGTGACCCACTGGGGTATATCCTAGTACTTCCTTGCCCAGCATTGATAGTGAACGGACAAGTACAGCAACCATGATCAGAGGCAGGCATGATGGCCAGGAGCTCAGGCCTCTCAGGAATAAAGGTAAGCCACCTAGACCAGAAGAGGTCCTAGGCAAGGATAAGGGGAATGGGTAGGAGAGGCAAGAGGTGAAGAGTATTGGTGCTGTCAGAATCTCACTGCAGAAATAGGGGGTTGGGTTCATCTGATTTGCCTCCTCAGTTTTCCCAGGAAAAGAAACCAACAAGAATCATAAAGGAGCCATTCCCAGACAGGATGATAGTATATGAAGCAAGCAAGTCTGAGCAGCACAAGAAGTAAGCTTCAGGAGATGCTGTGATGTGTCACCCAGATACCCCCTGCAGAACCAATGTTCAGAGTGTCAGCTATCTTAAGTGTTGAGAGCTGAGCCACTCCTCAAGAATTGCTATCATTGAAGGGAGTTGCCTCACTAAAGATTAAACCCTCTCTGGGGCAAGTCCATATCTCATGGCTAGTTAATACAGAGGCACAACCCTTGCCTCAATCAAGGGCAACTCTGAATGACCATCCCAACTCTAGAGCTCTCCATGGGATCACCAGAGGCCTTTGTTGTTACTGCATGGCCTTCAACTCGACACTCTGTTCAATCCTGCTCTCATCCAGCCCCAAAGGTCATTGTTCCTGACAGCATTTACCAAGAAACTTCTTGAATAAACATTTCCAGCTCACAGACCTTTTCCTAGGAAACGTACCATAAATCAGCCAATACGTGTGAGGATTCATCTGGAACTCTGTTTTGACATGTAATGGGGGATGATAACAATTTCCAATTCATAGCATTGTTGTAAAGAGTCAACAAGTTAAATTAACAAAACAGCTGTGCAAACTGAAGAGCAACACAAATTTAACATGACATTTTTATTATTGTTATTACTTTTGTGTGTCAGATGTAGCAACCAAAGAGAGGTAGTGGTCTTGCCATGCTTGTCTGCAACAAAGGAACTTTTAAAACAGTGTTAGTGAATATACTATGGCTTAATGTTCAGAACTTGATATCTAGAGGCAGACAAACCTTTATCTCTATCTCGTCCTAGGCATTTACCTAATAAATTGAAGACACTGGTGATTATATTGAAGACATTAGCGATTATAGATTATGACATATGCCTTTTATCTGTTGAACACTTTATTTTAGAATGAAAGCCTACATTTAATTAGCCATGGGTTTTTATCATACATCATTTGTGTGTATGTTAAAAGGAAAATACGTGTGAAAGAAATTGGTTAATGTATTTCTAAAACCTGTTCACACACACAGTTTGACTCTTCTGAATCACTGGACAACTATGTTTTTCCACACCCTATCATTTCGGTGTCCATCCAGAGCATGGGTAATGCAGTGTTTTGTAAGGAAACCTCAAGCTACAGGAGCTGACTTCACAGTTATGCAGAGCTAGCCAACGTTTAATTCCAAATTGGAAAATGGTGCTAACAAAATCTAATATACCGTCTCTCTCACCATCCCCACAACCCATTTGGCTCTTGAGGATTAAAGCCTCACCACTGCCCCCTGGGATTTTCTTCTAAATCTTTGGTACACATTCTGCAGGTTGTCCTGTCACTCTTGATGTCTCTGCCTGAACAGACATGACTCTAGCTGGCTGAAGCAATTGTAAGACTCCATTTTTCAGATGCAGTGTGATGACATCTGACAAAATATTTTAAAAAGAGTCTGTCTTAAAAAATCAAACAACAGAATAACCTCTCTAAAGCTCTGTTTCCTTATAAGATAGGATAATAGTACCTACCTCTCATGGATGTTGTGAGGACTGAATGAGATAGTCCAGAGGGAGTAATTAGCAGTGTCTGGCACAAAGTAAGCATTTAATAAGTGATACTTACTGTTATAATTATTAGTTAACCTTGGCTGAAAAATGATTTTCTGTAAATACCACGTATTGCTTTATCCACGCTCCCGTTTGCTCTTCCCACCTTTATGTGTATATGTGAGGAGCTAATGACAGGGTGTTCTTTCCTTCAGTTTCTCCTCGGGATTTCATTATAGGTGCTTCCTGTTGCAGTAATTGATAGTTTCATATCCCCAGGTGAGGGATGGGTCACAATTCTGGGTGGTTCCAACATTTTGATGCATACCACCCTCGTGCCTTGTATCTGAACAAGAACTCAGGTGTAAGGGTTTCAAATGGATTTGAAAGAAATGCAGCAGGAAAGCTCCCCTTTGGACATTCTAGAGAGACTAAAAGCCCTCCAAGCAGAAAACTAGGGCAGAGGCTTCACGAGTTTAAGGTGTCAGGCGATGTGCCTATAATGTGCCCATAATGTGCCCAGGAGTATAGGAGCCATTCCCAGATGGATCAGTAGCTGAAGAATGATCACCCAATGACTGCTTTAATTACTTACCAACCTGAACGGGAAGTATGCTTATGAGTTCTTGAAGCCTCCTTTCTCTAATTTGGTTTTCTATTTATCCCTGGTATAAAGCCTCCTCTCCTACCAGGCTTGAAGTTCTCACCATTATTCTTTCTCTGGGAAACAGTGAAAATAAAGACACTAAGTCTAGAAGAGTAATGCAAAACAAACCAAAAAAAAGAGCACATTTTACCTAGGACATGAAGGTGCCCATCAGAGCTCTCTCATTGCTAAAATTAAGTTATTAATGAGATTATACTTTCATGTTTCTCAAATAGTCTAACTAGAGTATTACCTGGGTGAAATTCAAAATAAGAATATACCTTAATTTTTCTGAGATCTGAATTTAAATGTCTGTATTATTATAAACATGACATTTTTTGTACTAAAGACAGATCCCCATGGAACATTTGAATCAACATATTCCATGATCCTATTATTGCTTTTAAAAATATTGGCTTAGCGCATTGGGACTATTGTAACAAAATACCATACATTTGGTGACTTATAAACAACACAAATTTATTTCTCACAGTTCTGGAGGTTGGAAGGTCCCAGATTAAGGTATTGGCGAGTTCAGTAACTGGTGAGATCCCATTTCCTTATTTATAGATAGAGGCTTCTCGCTGCATCCACTGGGGCCTCTTTTTTTTTTTTTTTTTTTCCAGACAGAGTCTCGCTCTGTCTCCCAGGCTGGAGTGCAGTGGCGTGACCTCGGCTCACTGCGAGCTCTGCCTCCCGGGTTCATGCCATTCTCCTACCTCAGCCTCCCGAGTAACTGGGACTACAGGTGCCCGCCACCATGACCAGCTAATTTTGTGTATTTTTAGTAGAGATGGGGTTTCATTGTGTTGGCCAGGATGGTCTCGATCTCCTGACCTTGTGATCTGCCCACCTTGCCCTCCCAAAGTGCTGGGATTACAGGCATGAGCCACCGCGCCCGGCCTCTTTTAAAAAGGCACTAATCTCATTCATGAGGGCTCCTCCCTTGGGATTAAATCACCTACCAAAGACCCCCCCACCTCCTAATACCACCACATTAGTGATTAGGTTTCAACATATGAATTTGGAGGGGACACAAACATTCAGACCATAGCCATTACCAAACATATCTCTGTTCCAAGGAAGGGGAGTAAAACCTCTGTGCAACTGTTGTTTCAACTCCATGGCTGTTTATTATGACCACTGATGTTTACATTATTTATAGAAGCCAGAATATGGTGGGTTTTGTTTTCTTTGATTATATTACTCAGAAACCTCTTTGTTTCCTAGATACTTCCTATCCTTCCTTATAAGAATTACAAACATGCCAGCAATCATTTTCAAGCACCTTAGTTTCACTAGTTATCAGGGATGCAGATGAGCAAAGATAAATTCAAAGAAACATGCTTAAAGTGAGGGAATTTTTTTTTTACCAGACCTAGAACAAAATATACACAATTCAGATTTCACAGACAGACAGGGTTTTGTAGGTGACCATATGCTAACACTGAATGGAACATCAGCTTCATTTGAGATGTGAAGGATTTCACTTGTTATCAGTCCACTGTAGAAGACTTTGTGCCATGGTTATGCATATTAGTTGTGATGACAAAATAAGAGGCAGATTCTACATAACATGCACAAAAGAGGAACATATGTACACCAATATAAATAGATATATATTAGCTTGTATCCACATCTCACATTTGCTTATTACCAAAAACGACATGAGAAATGCAGTCAGAGTTGCTTTCTTTTCCCTTATCCTTTTACCTATCTACCAATAGAAAAAAGTATCACCCAATTCCTGTCCTAAGACCCATCTAATCTCTTCTTATTACCACTTTTTAGGGCTTGTGGAATAAGCACATCTATTTCTACACATAATTAGAAACAAAGAAAGTCAAGATTGGAATGTGTCAGAAATGGTTTAATACTTGAGATTTACCAAATCGGAAACTTTAGAGGCTCACTAGAAGTCCCTATCAATGCCCAGTTGATACTGAAAACAATCTCACAAGTCACTGACACTGACCGCATGATATCTGCTGTATGCTCTAAGAATTACTTTGCCTGAACAAATTCCACCCGCAATGTAGGGCCTGGCTGGTAGAGCAGGCTGGAGCTCCAGGAACCAGTTCTGCAAATAGCCTTCTCAAGAAATTGGCCTCACGAAAGATCCAATAGCTGAAATCGATCTGTAGGCTTGCCTTTATATATCCAGAAAGGGAAAATGAAACTTGAATTTCAGAGCTAGTCTGAAAGAAAAGGAAAAGAAATGTGAACCATGATTTGCTCATAGAAAAGCACATCAGCCAGGAGGGTGATGGAGGAGAGATCCAATCCCAAAATGTGGTTGAGAACACAACCCCCTAGCCTGAGAGGCAGAAGGGGCATCATAAGGGCAGAGGCTGCCTCAGAAGCCACATGGGGACTACCATGCCAGATGGAAAAGGGAAAAACTAAAGCAGAATTTTGCTCAAAGTTGAAATTACTTTCATTAAATAATGCCCATTTATTTCACCGGCCCTGACTTAATATAGGCCTGATTCATTCATTTAGACTCAGGAGAAAGAAACAGATCTGAGTAAGGTCACGAAGAGAAAGCCATGACAAAAAGGGACTGTCTCTAAAGTTAAACAAAAGTGATAAACAATTAAAATTCAACAAAAATGATAGGGAGAATTTAAACCATTTTCTCAGATTTCTTAGGTCATAAAGGATATTACGCTGTTCTATGAGTTGTTGCCTTAAGACATATTACTTATGTAACCCCAAATTTAATCATTTCAAGTGCTTCTTTTTAAGACAAGCTTTACTTTATCCCCCAGAAGACGTTTAGAAAGCACTTTTCACCACCCTAGTTATCCTTAAAGAAAAGCTTTATCCACACTTCAGTTTGTACTTCCCACCCTCATCTGTCTGTGTGAAGAGCTAACAATACAGTGTTCCTTCCCTTCAGTTTCTCCCTGGGGCTTCATTATGGCTGTTTCCTGTTAGTATAGTGGGGTATGCAGTAATTGATAGTTTCATATTCCCAGGTGAGGAATGGGTCACAATTTTTGGTGGCGCCATCATTTTGACACACACCACCCTCATGCCCTGTAACTGAACAAGAGCTCAGGTGTAAGGGTTTTAAATGTATTTGAAAGAAATGCGGCAGGAAAGCTCCCCTGTGGACATTCTAAAGAGATTAAAAGCCATCCAAGCAGAAGACCAAGGCAGAGGCTTCACGAGTTTAAGGTGTCAGGTAGAGTGCCTGTACTTCACCCAGGAGTATACCAGATGCTAAAAAAATAATCAAAAGGAGTAAGAGCAAGCCATCCTGCCCTCTAGAGCTTAGAATGGCATTTCAAATATCATTGGGAGAAACAAGGTAACAGCAAATACCTCTTGGAAAGCATAAGCACTCTTTCTAAAGAAAATGGCTAACAAGTCCTTAGGGCTCCAGAGGGATGGCGGAGAATATGAGTAAGAAAGGTGGGTTGGCCATGACACAATTCAGAGAGGCAGATTCAAAGGCAACTGGAGAACACAGACTTCCCCCATCAACAAGCACAGCCTCTGCTCAGCCCAGCCAAGCATTGCCTGTACTCCCAGGCACAGTATAGGCACTCCTCCTGACACCTTAAACTCATGAAACCTCTGCTCTGGTCTTCTCTTGGAGGGCTTTTAGTCTCTCTAGAATGTCCACAGGGGAACTTTCCTGCTGCATTTCTTTCAAATCCATTTGAGAACCTTACACCTGAGCTTTTGTTCAGATACAGATCCGGTGTTAGAAAATATTCTGTTTTTTTTTTTTTATAGAAGCCAGGTTTGTATGTGTGTGTCCATGTGTGTTGACAATGAATCCAAACAATATTTAATTACTGCACAGGCCAAACAACAACAACAAAAATGTCTGTGGCCTAATCCAAGCTCTCAGTCACTATCTTATAAGCTTAAGAGTTTCATTTTGGGGCATTCCCTAAAACTAAAAAAAAATTACATGCATATAAAATATAAATAAAAAAGGAAAGAAAAAAAGTATCCACAAATGGTATTATAGTTAGTTATGTCACCGGTTACCCTAGGCCCACAAAGACTTGGGGGTAGATATTAATGTAATGCTTGCCAGCTGCCATATCAGATACACCTTGAAATCTCGGTGATTTAAATTTCAGAATCTGTATTCAGAAAATCCTCATCATTCTAAATTTTCAGTTATTGGACAAAGCTGACCATGACTGATTCTCTTTCACTAATTTTCAGATCCCTCCCAAGAAGCAACTTGATCTCTTATGCAAAAGTATTTCCCTATAAAACCCATGCTATCTATCATTCCTCAAGGAGATTCAAACATGTTTACCTCCCATCAATGGATTAACTTTGCCTCAAATTGGAAATCTGGTTTCAAATGGCAGAGGTCTGGCCCAAGTCTGGTAGCTTGCCACACAGAAAGCCAATCACTAAGACAAGTATCGCCCAGAAAGAGCAGCTTTACTGCAGGTGTCAGCCTAAATCCATCTCTCCTTAACAGATTAAAGGTAGGCATTTATATAGCAGGGGAAAAAAACAGGAGAGGCAAGGAAGAGGAGTTGGTCAACAGGCAGCAGGTGCATCTCATTGTCTGGGTGCAGTGATCTCGAAAGCCTCAGTTCCCTGATGCCGTTCAGGAGGCCCGATGGTAGGTTTCCTGAGAAAAGAACTGAACTACAACAAATATAAGTTTCTCAAGCTTCAGTTCTATGGGATAATTGAGCTGGCTTCAAATCCTTTATTACACTTAAAATTTTTTTGCATGACTATCAGTAAAAATATATGATGGGAATGATTTCTAAATGTGGTGGGACACATTTGTTTCATGTGCAAAATGATTTTTATAACAACATTTTTAGTTTTGTTTCAGATCTCTAAGATCTCCAAAGAGCATAGCAATTTACAAGTATATTTTCTATTAACAAATTATTAGATGACCTAAAGAACTAGTCAGAGCCACACATCATCCAAGACACATATATCAGAAACAGAAAAGTTCTAATTCAAGGTGAGGAAGTTGAATATGCTCTCTGATATTTGATTCATAATAAGAGAGGCCTATTACGTTCTCACTAGCACTTTAGAAAATGTAAAGAATGTGCACATGTAAGTATGAACAGGAAGGAATCTTACCCTAATCACCTCAATTTGTCAGTTGACAAATCTGTGGTTTTGAGTGATGGCATTATTTACTCAAGTGCGCACAACTGGCAAGAGAAAAAACTCACTCAGGATCCAAGTCTTCTATACATGAATCTAATTCTTTCTCCCTGCACCATGCTGCTTCTCCAAATTTGTGTAGAATCCTAAGAACAGTCTCAGCACCTTGCCTTCTTTGTTCCACCTCTCCAATAATCAATATTTTGTCCTTTTTACTCATTAATTTTACTTCAGTAAGATTAATTCTCTTCACTTTCTTTTTCTTTTGACTACTCCACTAGGTATTTTTCAAAACTTAAAAATGGCAAGTCATGGAACATAAATGGCAATTCCAAGCACAATACCAGCCTTGACTTCTGGATATGTTTTATGTGTTAGAGCTATTTTCTAAATGACTCTGTTGTCAGCTATGTGACTAAAGAAGCAGAAAGTTGCTGCTTTCCAACCACTTTAATATTGAAAAATATTTATTACCCACTTAATGAAGGCCGTCTGTTGCACAAGCACTAAGCTGCATATATTAATCAACTCAAAATAGTCCGTTATGATTTCAATGTATTCTTGCACACATAATGCTTTTATCATGTACAAGATCTAGGTTCTTAGAGAGCTAAGTAGGAGTCAGGAATTTGAATTTAAAAGTGTATTTGAGACATGGACTGGGCATTAACATTCAAGGTACAATGCAAGAATTAATCTCAATAATTAACCACAATGTAATTATCTGAATTTTGAATTTCAAAGATTAAGTCTATTATGTTCTGAAATCTCTTGCAGTCTCTCTTGGTGTTCTAAATCTTTCTGAGAATATTAAGGCTTTCTTTCCTCCAGATCAAAGCATTCTGACTCTATCAAGTTTGTTGTTTTGTTTTTTTGTTTTGAGATGGAATCTCGCTCTGTTGCCCAGGCTGGAATGCAGTGGCACGACCTCGGCACACTGCAACATCTGCCTCCTGAGTTCAAGCAATTCTCCTGTCTCAGCCTCCCAAGTAGCTGGGACTGCAGGCACCCACCACCACGCCCAGCAAATTTTTGTATTTTTAGTAGAGACAGTTTCACCATATTGGTCAGGCTGGCCTTGAACTCCTGACCTTAGATGATCCACCCACCTAGTCCTCCCAAAGTGCTGGGATTACAGGCATGAGCCACTGTGCCCAACCAAGATTTCTTATCCTGGGCCATGTGTAACATGCAGGTGGCATCTTATGGTCTCCCCAGCAAGGTGTCAGCTCAGCTGTTTGTAGTCTCATTCCTCAATGAATACTGCATTGACCTAGGGCTGATTTTTCACTACAGCTGGAAACCTTAGCATTAGAAGCTGTGGGCAATGCATCTTATGCCATTAGCTTTGTGTTGTGGGTTTTCATTCTAACACATAGAGTGATAGCAATTATTTTCCAGAGTTGATAGGAGGGAACGCAGAGTAGATACCATGGAGAGCTGCCCAGATCCCTGGCCCCTCAGAACTGAGATGCTCTATTAAATACCCAGGGCCTAGGATTCACAGCTTCAGCCTTTTCCAGGAACTGCCCTCACCAAAAAAAGGCTGTCTTACCCAAAATTGCACCCACTCCGTGCAGTCTGCATGAACGGTTACATAATGTCATGGGTACAAAGGCTCAGCTCCCATTGAAGGTAATGGCAGAAACCGCAATTGCTTTCGCACCAAAGTAGTATCTATCTGTTTACCTGTCTACCTGTCCGCCTACCTTCTGTTGATCTATCTACTTATCTACCTGTCTACCTATCTATTGATCAATCTTTCTATTGATCTATCATCCCCCCGTCTCTTCCCCTCCCTCCCCCTCTCCTCTCCCTCTCTCTCTCCAGTTTCTCCAGGGAGACTATGGGGAGTATGACAGACTTTTCTCAGCAGGAGCCCATCCTGACAGTGATACAACCCCAGATTCCCCACCACGGTCGGGGAGCAAGTTATGCCCTTACTTAGGTCATGACTGAATACAGCAAAGGACACAAAGATTTGAGGAGGTCTGGAAGTTGGTGGATGCCACCGGAGTTGACTCAGACAGCAGTCCTAGGGTTACCCAAGGAACCTAACTGCTTCCTTGAGGGTCAAAAGGAGGACTGGTGTGGGTGGAACAGTACAGTCCTCTGGTAAGCAGCATCTGCCACGTGGGGAAGCAGGGGACACCTTGGCTGCCATGCCACTTGATTAGCTTTACTCTCAGACCACTGGGTGTAGGGGGTCAGCCCTGTAGGTGGAGACTGGCTGATGTTAAGGACTGCAGTCTATTCAAGGTATCTTCAATATCCATATACTTCCCCAGTCACAGAGTAGAAGGAAGGATCAGATTTTATAAAGCAAAAAATCCGGCCTACAACAAAGCAGTAATCACAGTTTCTGTATTTTAAGAAATTGATACTTTGAAGCTAAACAGAATTTTAATAAAATATATGCTTCTGTTTTAAAGAGGTGTACCAATAAAGGGAGGAAGTTAGGCCAGTGTTGTCAGTACATAGATCTGAAATTTCATAAAGATCCAAGAAAGATGATGGTGAATTTAAATATTGTTTAGCATACTATTTTTTGAAAAAAGAAAGGAGAAACAATGCCAGTTATTTGATTATATTTGAAGTCAGTGACTTTCCCTTTTAAATACTATGTCAATTCTGTAATTCTTAAAAAAAATTATATTCCCTGCCTTCTCAAAAAAAAAATAAGTTTCACTATGGCATGAAATCCCTATTTTAAATCTACAGGTATTATGCTTATGGATGGGCAGTTCTACTTTTTGTCAACAAATTTAGAATCACTTTGAACTATGAGAGAGTAGTTTGAGGTTTTATCCTAAGGATTTCACAAAATCTATAGTGTATAAGTTTATGTATCGAGTCTATAAGTATACGTAGAGTGTATAAGCTTACATTGTAATTTTTGTCAAATAAAATTATATCATTGAATTTTAGAACTAGAAGAGAGATCTAATTTAGCCCTTTCATTTTACAAAGAAAGAAATATTGACTCAAAGTTGCTAGAACCTGAATCAATAGTTCCCCTCAAATTATTGGTCCTTCATATTTACCCAGAGTAGTGACAACTCTGAATTTTTTTTAATTTACTTATGCTCAAGATCATTTATATCAAGTTCTAGGCCAGAACTTTGTAATATTGACATTACTTCTCTGAGTAACTAAGTTATTATCTTTAAAATGATTGGTTACTTTCTTTTAGGCATGAATCCTCACTATTTAAAAACTCAAAGCAAAAGAATCGCTAAGTAACTCAGACCCTAATGGCTTTCTCAAAGATCACATTCTCATTTCATATTGTAATTTTTTTGATGAGACAGTGTTTTTATATTTATACTACTGAACGAATTTTATTTTAAAAATAACTAATTTGAAATTATAGCATCATGAAATAGAAATTGAGCACATAAATACATCTACCCAGCGTCTTCCTTATTCTAAGTGATAATTTCTTTGTGGCCCCAATTTCTAGTATAACATGCAGAATTTAGGAGTTTTATAACAACCAAAATTATTTACAGTGGTGATCCCCAAGTCCCTGAATGTCCACCTTGAAGTGCAATGTTATATCCTTTTTCTAGCCTCAATGGTTCCAGCCACTGCTCACCACCTTGGGTCAGTCCACCATCATCTCTCCTCAATAGTGCAGTAGCCTCTGTAGTGATCTTCCTGCTTCTTTCCTTGCTTATTTTAATCTTTTTTCAGCACCGTAGAAAGAATGACTATTAAACATTTGTTAGGCCATGCCAGTCTTCAGCCCAAACTGTAAAGGCAAAAGCCTTACAATGGCCCATAGCTCTGTGTTATCTGATCCCTCACTACCTCTTAACCCCATTTCCTACTATTCTCCCCTGACTCACTTGACTTCAGCCACAATGAGCTTCTTGCTTTTCCTCTAAGACATTAGGCATTCTCCCATGTTTCTCTTCTAAATACCCACATGCTTTGCTTTCTTTTCTCCTTCAAATCTCTGCTCAAATAGCATCTCAGTGAGGGCCTCCCTGACCGCTCTTCACATTCCATCACACACACCCTTTTCTCCTTTTTCTCCATAGCAATGACCATCATCTAACACACTTATATTTTCTTTGTTCATTATATGTCTCCCCTCACTAGAAAGTAAGTTCCCAGAGTTCAGGGATTGTTACCAGTTTGTTCATTGCTAGATTATACTGCCTGGAGCAGTATTTTTCATCTAGTGTACCTTCAATAAATATTGTTAAAGGGATTGATCTTAAGTGATCTATAAGATTAAGCTTAAAAATAGTAAAGATACAAAGAAATAATAAAAACCACAGGCAAGAGCCAATTGCTATAAAAAGAATAGAAAAACTTTAAATCTAACAGCTGTCTTAGAAATAAAAATAATTGTTATTGAATGTAAAAACTTGATGGTGGCAGGGCGCAGTGGCTCACACCTGTAATCCCAGCACTTTGGGAGGCCGAGGCAGGTGGATCACGAGGTCACAAGATCGAGACCATCCTGGCTAACATGGTGAAACCCTATATCTATTAAAAATACAAAAAATTAGCCGGGCATGGTGGCGCATGCTTGTAGTCCCAGCTACTCAGGAGGCTGGGACAGGAGAATCACTTGAACCCAGGAAGCTGAGGTTGCAGTGAGCTGAGATTGCACCACTGCACTCCAGCCGGGGCAACAGAGTGAGACTCCGTCTCAAAAAAAAAAAAAAAATATGGCTAGGGACTAGCTGATTAGAGACACCCAGCAAGATCATTAGAAAACTGAAAGAGATTACACAGAAAGCAGTATAGACAGATTAAAAGATGGAAGTTAAGGAAAATGAGAGGGTCCCCAAAACTGTCTATAAGAGTTCCAGAAATGAGAAAGTGAGAAGTAGAGGAGAAATTCAGAAGAAATAATTGCTTATTTTTTTTCCATAGTGAAAAATAAGAATCCGTGAGTCCCAAACAAAACATATTCATGTCTATATTCAAAAAAAGGAAGAGACTGGGTACAGTGGCTCCCACCTATAATCCCAGCAGTTTGGAGGATCACTTGAGCCCAGGAATTTGAGACCAGCCTAGACAACAAAGTGAGACCCCCGTCTCTACAAAAAATTAAAAATTATTCAGGTGTGGTGGCACATGACTTTAGTCCCAGTTACTTGAGAGACTGAGGTGGAAGGATTGCTTGAGCCCAGGAGGTCTAGGCTACAGTAAGCCACGTTCACACCACTGCACTCCAGCTTAGGTGATGCAGCGAGACCCTGTCTCAACAAAAAAAAAAAAAAAAAAAAAAAAAAAAGAAGAAAACTAAAACACTAAAAACAAATAGAAACATATAAAACAATCAGAGAGAAAAAACAGATTACTTGTAAAGGAACAACCATTAAGTCAACATGGTCAAGTGGTCCCTTTCTTTTATCTTCCCTCCTTTTGAAAAGTAACCACTATCTGATTAAAACAAAAAATAGGTCAAAAAGCAACATAAAAAGGAAAAAGCAAACTTTGAAAAGAACCAGAGAGAATTTCTAGAAATGAAAAGCAGAACCACTGAAACAAAAAACTTAACGTATGAATTAAACAGATTCTATCATCGGCAATGAACAAGGTCCATTGGCAATTATCTCTGGAGGTTAAGATTTCAAAAGCTTTTAATTTTTTCCTCATTCTTTTATGTATTGTTTGAATATGTGTATAATTAGCTACGATTAGTATGTCATTTCAATAATTAAAAAAATAAGCCAACTGCTTTCAAAAACTCGAGACAATGGAAAATTCTCTTATTTGAATGTGTGTATCTCTGATTACTGTGGAAGTTTGCATTTGTCAGGATGGATGAGATAGGCTTACATCATCGGAAGGCTATTTGATGCTCATGCTAGATCCCCACCATGGGTTGTCTGGGGTCTCTGTCATTCTCACGGGGGATCCAGGCTCAAGGAACAACTGATCTCTCTGGAGTATTGCAGTAGCCACGGCACAGAGAGCTCAGTGAATCAACGCTGGCTGTTAATGCTTCCTGCTACAAGTGATGTACACAATTTTACTCACATTTCATTGCCCAAAGCAAGCCTATGTCCATGTGTGACATGTAAATCTACCTTGTGTCTGGTAGCAAAAATAAAAATTTCATGAAAAGCATAAATGGCTGCTACATAAACATGTTTCCATATGTTGTCCATTCTTCGTATTTCTTTTTAAGTGTATTGTCCATTTAGTTTCTTTATCTATTAGAGTCCTTAGAATTCTAATAACACTTAGTTTATTCTTAACCCTAACCAGAGCCCTAGTAAACTATACTTCTAACCATGGTCTCCAGTCAATTTGAAACAGCTTGCTTTCACCTTAAATTGATGAGTCTTTTTCCTGATTTAGATATTCTCTTTTCTGTGTTATAGTCCAGTACAAAAGGTCCAACAAAGGCTTCTTTTTGTTCTTCTACCTCTATATAGATTATTACTATTACCCTTCTTCCTCATAATTTCTGGACCTAATTCTTCTAAAAGCCCCAAGATTTTCCATTAATTTCATTACCCGCATCTGCCAAATCCACCTCCATACTCAGACCAGCAGCTCGCCTTGGTCACAGAAATGGTGTTCCCTTCTGCAGATGTCACCATTAATCCATGTGTAGTATTTTGTAAGGAGAGCTCTTAATAGACACCAATGAGTATTTTTATACAGTAATGACAAAGACAAGGAGGAGGATGCCCAATGTCCACGCAGTCACTTCGGTCTTTGTATACTTTGTGAGCCAAATTTTGCTAAAGCAACAACAGAAAAAAGAAAAAAACCACTGATAAATTCCAAATACTTTTTGTATTTTCTTTTTTTTTTTTCATATTTTCTAAATGTCCTAAAAGTACTAACTCTGTGTTGGCACATAATAGGTATTCGGTAAGTTGACTCTGAATCAAATAGAGTGAAACTACATATTCAGAGTTCACAGACGCATGAGATACTGTGTACAGATTTTTAACTAGTTATCCACAACAAAAGCCTACTACTTTTGGATGCTCAAAACAACCAAAAAGCAAACAAAGATTTTAATACCTTAAGCGTATGCTCTGTAAATTATTCGGCAAATCATCCAACTTAACTTTTGGCTAATTAACACTATTTTGGTGAACATTAAAAGTATAATACAGTGTATGTAATTAAATTTTAAAAAAATTATTACCTGTTTAAAACTAGTTGCAGGTAGGAGGAAATTAATCTGCTAAACAAAGTACTCTTGTTTGGTTGCAGAGTATAAACTTGTTACAGTTTACCCCATTGTCTCTGTTTCAGGGACTTGATATTTTTATGGGGAAAATTTAAAGCACAGGGCACCCTGATCTTTACATGATTTTGTTTTATTCTTATAATTCAACATACAGTAGAGATTCATGTGTGATGCAGATATTTGGCTATTAAAGAAAAAAGAAGATGGCATATGGTCAAAATTATACTTGGAAGATCCTTTGGCTTACCCAGTGGGTAAGGCACAGTGGCTCATGCCTGCAATCCCAACACTCTGGGAGGCCAAGGTGGGAGGATTGCTTGAGCTCAAGAGTTCAAGACCAGCCTGGACAACATAGCAAGACCTCATCTCTACTAAAAATAAAAATTAGCCAGGCATGGTGGCACATGCCTAGAGTCTCAGCTACTCAGGAGGCTGAGGCAGGAGGATTGCTTGAGTCCAGGACTTTTGGGTTGCAGTGAGCTATGATCATAGCACTGCATTCCAGCCTGGGGACAGAGTGAGACCTTGTCTCAAAAAATAAAATGAAGCACATATGATGTAGCTCTATTATAAATTCTCAAAAAGACCATAGTGTAGTTATATGCAATACTGGCAGCCTTGTTATTTATTTAATGTGTAAAATTTTATTATGGAAAAGTCTACAAACCAAAAATGAAATGCAAGTCTAGGATCTGTAGAATCAGTATTTTATTTCACATTTGATTGATTAAATGTCCAAATTTCATTTAAAAAATAGCACTCTTGCTTTCAGAAGCAGTCTGTGGGAATGATAGTAGGAGCACATAAGAGACACATAAAGTATTAGTCAGTAATTGACTTCGGTTTATACAAACTGAATATTTAAAAGCACTGAGCCATACCTTCAGCCAAAATGTTTCCATATTTCTACATTTTTAAGGCCTGACATTACCAAGAGTATTGAAGCTAAGAATGTTCTCAATAATTTTCTGACTTCTCTTTGTAACAAGAGGATTCTGGTCTATATAATTTTATAGGCTTTACTGTTTACAGGCTTCCCAGCTGTACAACGGCTATCCCTGCTAAAATCTGCTTAGGTTTTTCAAAATAGCACTCTTTATAGTATCGTAATTTTTTGTTTGTCAGAGGAATAAACTAAAGATAACAAAAACCTTCATTACTATATTTCTAATGCTACCATTACTATATTGTGTTGTGAAGTGAAATCCCTAAATTTTTTGCCAGGATTAGAAACATTAATACCAAAGTAGAGAAAATAATGAGTGGAATATTGTTTTCCTATCAGTTATTCATCTAGGAATATATTCCCAAATTTAAGAGAGAAACAATCATCCTAAAAATATCAGATAACTTTTCTGCTTTGGTGAGAATTGCAGTGTAGCTGCAAAAAAGCATTTTTCTTTAAAAATACAATATGTTACAGAAGACTGAGGTCATTCTGAATGACTGAAAATCAATACTCATTATACCAAGATGTTTATGTGAACGATCAGGTTGATTGTGTACTGACCCCAAAACAAAGCCTGAAGTGTTCTTTTAAAAAATTAATATTATGTAACTTTTTGTTTTCTTATAGTTTGACTTTCTTTTGGAAAGAAAAACTTTTAAAATACAACAAATCGAAATTTTGTTTAATTGTGACCAAAAAAGTAAATAAATATTTTCCTTTAAGTAAAACATAGCCTGGCTTCATTGGCAAGATGGCCGTACAGGAACAGCTCCGGTCTGCAGCTCCCAGCAAGAATGACACAGAAGGTGGGTGATTTCTGCATTTCTAACTGAGGTACCTGGTCTATCTCACTGGGACTGGTTGGAAAGTGGGTACAGCCCACGGAGGGCGAGCCGAAGCAGGATGGGGCATTGCCTCACCAGGGAAGCTCAAGGGGTCAGGGGATCTCCCTCCCCCAGCCAAGGGAAGCCGTGAGAGAATGTACCAGAGGAATGGTGCACTCCAGCCCAGATACTGCACTTTTCCCATGATCTTCACAACCAGCAGACCAGGACACTCCCTCCCTCCAGTACCTAAGCCACCAGGGCCCTGGATTTCAAGCACAAAACTGGGTGGCTATTTGGGCAGACACCGAGCTAGCAGCAGGAGTTGTTGTTTTTTTTTTTTCCCCCATACCCCAGTGGAATCTGGAAGTCCAGTGAGACAGAACCGTTCACTCCCCTGGAAAGGAGGCTGAAGCAAAGGAGCCAAGTGGTCTAGCTGGGATGGTCCCACCCCCACGGAGCCCAGGAAGCTAAGATCCACTGACTTGAAATTCCCGCCGCTAGCACAGCAGTCTGAGGTCGACCTGGGATGCCTGAGCTTGGTGGGGGGTGGGGCATCTGCCATTGCTGAGGCTTTAGTAGGCAGCTTTACCCTCACAGTGTAAACAAAGCTGCCAGCAAGTTCAGACTGGGAGGAGCCCACCACAGCTCAGCAAGGCTGCTGCGATCAGAATGCCTCTCTAGATTCCTCCTCTCTGGGCAGGCCATCTCTGAAAAAACCGTAGCAGCCCCGGTCAGGGTCTTATAGATAAAACCCCCATCTCCCTGGGACAGAGCACTGGGGAAGAGGTGACTGTGGTGCAGCTTCAGCAGACTTTTAAACGTACCTGCCTGACAGCTCTGAAGAGAGCAGCAGATCTCCCAGCCCAGCATTCAAACTCTGATAAGGGACAGACTGCCTTCCCAAGTGGGTCCCAGACCCCCATGTATCCTGACTGGGAGATACCTCCCAGTAGGGACAAACAGACACCTCATACGGGAGAGCTCTGGCTGGCATCTGGTGGGTGCCCCTCTGGGACAAAGCTTCCAGAGGAAGTAACAGTCAGCAATCCTTCCTGTTCTGCAGCCTCCACTGGTGATACCCAGGCAAACAGGGTCTGAAGTGGACCTCCAGCAAACTCCAGCAGACCTGCAGCAGAGGGGCCTGTTAGAAGGAAAACTAACAAACAGAAAGGAATAGTATCAACATCAACAAAAGGATGTCCACTCAGAGAATCCATCCAAAGGTCACCAACATCAAAGACCAAAGGTAGATAAATCCACGAAGATGGGGAGAAACCAGCACAAAAAGTCTGAAAATTCCAAAAACAAGAATGCCTCTACTCCTCCAAAGGATCACAACTCCTCACCAGCAAGGGAACAAAACTGGATGGAAAATGAGTTTGACGAATTGACAGAAGTAGGCTTCAGAAGGTGGGTAATAACAAACTCCTCCCAGCTAAAGGAACATGTTCTAACCTAATGCAAGGAATCTAAGAACCTTGAAAAAAGATTAGATGAATTGCTAATTAGAGTAACCAGTTTAGAGAAGAACATAAATGACCTGATGGACATGAAAAACACAGCACAAAAACTTCAAGAAGCATACACAAGTATCAATAGCTGAATCGATCAAGCAGAAGAAAGGATATCAGAGATTTGAAGATCAACTTAATAAAATAATGCAAGAAGACAAGATTAGAGTGGAAAGAAAGCCTCCAAGAAATACAGGACTATGTGAAAAGACCAAATCTACATTTGATTGGTGTATCTGAAAGTGATGAGGAGAATGGAACCAAGTTGGAAAACACTCTTCAGGATATTATCCAGGAGAACTTCCCCAACCTAGCAAGGCAGGCCATCACTCAAATTCAGAAAATACAGACAACACCACAAAGATACTCCTCAAGAAGAGCAACCCCAAGACACATAATTGTCAGATTCACCAAGGTTGAAATGAAGGGAAAAATGTTAAGGGCAGCCAAAGAGAAATGTTGGGTTACCCACAAAGGGAAGCCCATCAGACTAACAGTGGATCTCACTGCAGAAACCCTACAAGCCAGAAGAGAGTGAAGACAAATATTCAACATTCTTAAAGAATTTTCAACCAAGAATTTCATATCCAGCCAAAAAAGCTTCATACATGAAAGAGAAATAAAATCTTTTATAGACAAGCAAATGCTGAGAGATTTTGTCACCACCAGACCTGCCTTACAAGAGCTCCTGAAGGAAGCACTAAATATGGAAAGGAACAACTGGTACTAGCCACTGCAAAAACATACCAAATTGTAAAGACCATTGACGCTATGAAGAAACTGCATCAACTAACAGACAAAATAACCTGCTAGCATCATAATGACAGGATCAAATTCATACATAACAATATTAACCTTAAATGTAAATGGGCTAAATGCCCCAATTAAAAGACACAGACTGACAAATTGGATAGAGTCAAGACCCATCAGTGTGCCGTATTCAGGAGACCCATCTCACAGACAAAGACACACACAGGCTCAGAATAAAGGGATAGAGGAATATTTACCAAGCAAATGGAAAGCAAAAATAGCAGGGGTTGTGATCCTAGTCTCTGATAAAACAGACTTTAAACCAACAAAGATCAAAAAAGACAAAGAAGGGCATTACATAATGGTAAAGGGATCAATGCAACAAGAAGAGCTAACTGTCCTAAATATATATGCACCCAATACACGAGCACCCAGATTCATAAAGCAAGTTTGTAGAGACCTAAAAAGAGACTTAGACTCCCACAAAATAATAGCGGGATACTTTAACACCCCACTGTCAATATTAGACAGATCAGTAAGACAGAAAATTAACAAGGATATTCAGAACTTGTACTCAGCTCTGGACCAAGCAGACTGAGTAGACATCTACAGAACTCTCCACTGCAAATCAACAGAATATACATTCTTCTCAGCACCAGATCACACTTATTCTAAAAACTGACCACATAATTGGAAGTAAAACACTCCTCAGCAAATGCAAAAGAACTGAAGTCATAACAGTCTCTCAGAGCACAGCACAATCAAATTAGAACTCAGGATTAAGAAACTCACTCAAAACCACAAAACTACATGAAAACTGAACAGTCTGCTCCTAAATGACTCCTGGGTAAATAATAAAATTAAGGCAGAAATAAAGATGTTCTCTGAAACCAATGAGAACAAAGACACAATGTACCAGAATCTCTGGGACACATTTAAAGCAGTGTGTAGAGGGAAATTTATAGGACTAAATGCCCACAAGAGAAAGCAGGAAAGATCTAACATCAAGAGCTTAACATCACAATAAAAAGAACTAGAGAAGCAAAAGCAAACAAATTCAAAAGCTAGCAGAAGACAAAAAATATCTAAGATTGGAGCAGAACTGAAGGAGATAGAGACACAAAAAAACCCTCCAAAAAAAATCAATGAATTTAGGAGATGGTTGTTTGAAAAGATCAACAAAATAGAGAGCTAGCCAGACTAATAAAGAAAAGAGAAAAAATGTTAACATTAGGCGCAGCGCCGCCCGCCGTCGCCACCGCTCCCTCCCCGCCCGCCCCCGGCGGAGGCCGAGGGACTGGGCGGGGGGCTCCTGCAGCCAGTGCTCCGCAGATGCTGAAGAACCGCAATTAGTTTCACTGATTTTATGGAGAAGGAACTGGGCTATAAATTAAGACTTGGGAAGAAAATAAATAACTAAAATGGCAGAAGCTGGAGTGCAGTGGCGTGATCTCGGCTCACTACGGCCTCCACCTCCCAGCCGCCTGCCTTGGCCCCCCAAAGTGCGGAGATTGCAGCCTCTGCCCGGCCGCCACCCCGTCTGGGAAGTGAGGAGCGTCTCTGCCTGGCCGCCCATCATCTGGGATGTGAGGAGCCCCTCTGCCTGGCTGCCCAGTCTGGAAAGTGAGGAGCGTCTCTGCCCAGCCGCCATCCCACCTGGGAAGCGAGGAGCGCCTCTTCCCAGCCGCCATCCCATCTAGGAAGTGAGGAGCGTCTCTGCCCGGCCACCCATCGTCTGAGATGTGGGGAGCGCCTCTGCCCTGCCGCCCCGTCTGGGATGTGAGGAGCGCCTTGGCCAGGCCGCGACCCCGTCTGGGAGGTGAGGAGCGTCTCTGCCTGGCCGCCCCGTCTGAGAAGTGAGGAGACCTTCCGCCTGGCAACTGCCCCGTCTGAGAAGTGAGGAGCCCCACCGCCCGGCTGCCACCCCGTCTGGGAAGTGAGGAGCGTCTCCACCCGGCAGCCACCACATCCGGGAGGGTGGTGGGTGTCAGCCCCCCGCCAGGCCAGCGCCCCGTCCGGGAGGGAGGTGGGGGTCAGCCCCCCGCCTGGCCAGCCACCCTGTCCGGGAGGGAGGTGGGGGGCTCAGCCCCAAACCCAGCCAGCCGCCCCATCCGGGAGGTGAGGGGCGCCTCTGCCCAGCCACCCCTACTGGGAAGTGAGGAGCCCCTCTGCCCGGCCAGCCGCCCCGTCCGGGAGGGAGGTGGGGGGTCAGCCCCCCGCCCGGCCAGCCGCCCCATCCGGGAGGGAGGTGGGGGGCTCAGCCCCCCACCCAGCCAGCCGCCCCGGCCGGGAGGGAGGTGGGGGGGTCAGCCCCCCGCCTGGCCAGCCGCCCCATCCGGGAGGGAGGTGGGGGGGTCAGCCCCCCGCCCGGCCAGCCGCCCCATCCAGGAGGGAGGTGGGGGGCTCAGCCCCCCACCCGGCCAGCCACCCCGTCCGGGAGGTGAGGGGCGCCTCTGCCCGGCCGCCCCTACTGGGAAGTGAGGAGCCCCTCTGCCTGGCCAGCCGCCCCGTCCGGGAGGGAGGTGGGGGGCTCAGCCCCCCGCCCGGCCAGCTGCCCCGTCCGGGAGGGAGGTGGGGGGTTCAGCCCCCCACCCAGCCAGCCGCCTCGTCCAGGAGGTGAGGGGCGCCTCTGCCCGGCCGCCCCTACTGGGAAGTGAGGAGCCCCTCTGCCCAGCCACCACCCCGTCTGGGAGGTGTACCCAACAGCTCATTGAGAACGGGCCATGATGACAATGGCGGTTTTGTGGAATAGAAAGAAGGGGGAAAGGTGGCAAAAAGATTGAGAAATCTGATGGTTGCCGTGTCTGTGTAGAAAGACGTAGACATGGGAGACTTTTCATTTTGTTCTGTGCTAAGAAAAATTCTTCTGCCTTGGGATCATGTTGATCTGTGACCTTGCCCCCAACCCTGTGCTCTCTGAAACATGTGCTGTGTCCACTCAGGGTTGAATGGATTAAGGGTGGTGCAAGATGTGCTTTGTTAAACAGATGCTTGAAGGCAGCATGCTCGTTAAGAGTCATCACCACTCCCTAATCTCAAGTACCCAGGAACACAAACACTGCGGAGGGCCGCAGGGTCCTCTGCCTAGGAAAACCAGAGACCTTTGTTCACTTGTTTATCTGCTGACCTTCCCTCCACTATTGTCCTGTGACCCTGCCAAATCCCCCTCTGCGAGAAACACCCAAGAATGATCAATTAAAAAAAAAAAAGAAAGAAAAGAGAGAAGAATCAAATAGATGCAATAAAAAATGATAAAAGGGATATCATCACTGATCCCACAGAAATACAAACTACTATCAGAGAACACTGTAAACAACTCTATGCAAATAAACTAGAAAATCTAGAAGAAATGGATAAATTCCTGGACACATACACCCTCCCAAGACTAAACCAGGAAGAAGTCAAATCCCTGATTAGACAAATAACAAGTTCTGAAATTGAAGCAGTAATTAATAGCCTACTAACCCAAAAAAGTCCAGGACCAGATGGATTCACAGCCAAATTCTACCAGAGGTACAAAGAGGAACTGGTACCATTCCTTCTGAAACTACTTCAATCAATAGAAAAAGAGGGTATCCTCCCTAACTCATTTTACAAGGCCAGCATCATCCTGATACCAAAACCTGGCAGAAACACAAGAAAAAAAGAAAATTTCAGGCCAATATCCCTCATGAACATTGAACCAAAAATCCTCAATAAAATACTGGCAAACCAAATCAAGCAGCACATCAAAAAGCTTATCCACTATGATCAAGTCAGCTTCATCCCTGGAAGGCAAGGTTGGTTCAACATACACAAATCAATAAACGTAATCCATCACATAAACAGAACCAATGGCAAAAACCACATAATTATCTCAATAGATTCAGAAAAGGCCTTTGACAAAATTCAACAGCATTTCATGCCAAAAACTGTCAATAAACTAGGTATTGATGGAACGTATCTCAAAATAATAAGAGCTATTTATGACAAACCCACAGCCAATATCACACTGAATGGACAAAAACTGGAAGCATTCCCTTTGAAAACCAGCACAAGACAAGGATGCCCTCTCTCACCACTCCCATTCAACACAGTATTGGACGTTCTGGCCAGAGCAATCAGGCAAGAGAAAGAAATAAAGGGTATTCAGTTAGGAAAAGATGAAGTCAAATTGTCTCTGTTTGCAGATGACATGATTGTCTATTTAGCAAACCCAATTATCTCAGCCCAAAATCTCCTTAAGCTGATAAGCAACTTCAGCAAAGTCTCAGGATACAAAATCAATGTGCAAAAATCACAAGCATTCCTATACACGAACAGACAAACAGCCAAATCATAAGTGAACTGCCATTCACAATTGCTACAAAGAAAATGGAACACCTAGGAATCCAACTTAAAAGGGATATGAAGGACCTCTTCTAGGAGAACTACAAACCACTGCTCAAGGAAATAAGAGAAGACACAAACAAATGGAAAAACATGCCATGTTCATTAATAGGAAGAATCAATATCATGAAAATGGCCAACTGCCCAAAGTAATTTATAGATTCAATGCTATCCCCATCAATCTACCATTGACTTTCTTCTCAGAACTAGAAAAAACTACCATAAATTTTATATGGAATGAAAAAAGAGCCTGCATAGCCAAGACAATCCTAAGCCAAAAGAACAAAGCTGAAGGCATCATGCTACCTTACTTCAAACTATACTACAAGGCTATGGTAACAAATACAGCATGGTACTGGTACCAAAACAGATATACAGACCAGTGGAAAAGAACAGAGGTCTCAGAAATAACACCACACATCTACAACCATCTGATCTTTGACAAACCTGACAAAAACAAGCAATGGAGAAAGGATTCCCTATTTAATAAATAGTGTTGGGAAAAATGGCTAGCCACATGCAGAAAGCTATAGCTCAATCCCTTCTTTACACCTTATACAAAAATTAAGATGGATTAAAGAATTAAACATAAGACCTAAAACCATAAAAACTCTCGAAGAATATCTGGGCAATATGATTCAGGACATAGACATTGGCAAAGACTTCATGACTAAAACACCAAAAGCAATGGCAATAAAAGCCAAAATTGACAAATAGGATCTAATTAAAGAGTTTCTGCACAGCAAAAGAAACTATCATTGGAGTGAACAGGAAACCTACATAATGGGAGAAAAATTTTGCAATCTATCCATCTGACAAAGGGCTAATATCCAAACTCTACAAAGAACTTAAATTTACAAGAAAAAAAAAATAACTCCATCAAAAAGTGGGTGAAGGATATGAACAGACACTTTTCAAAAGAACACATTTATGCAGCCAACAAACATGAAAAAAAGCTCATCATTGGTCATTAGAGAAATGTAAATCAAAACCACCCACAATGTGATACCATCTCACACCAGTTAGAATGGTGATCATTAAAAAGTCAGGAAACAACAGATGCTGGAGAGGATGTGGAGAAATAGGAACACTTTTACACTTTGGTGGGAGTGCAAATTAGTTCAACTATTATGGAAGACAGTGTGGCGATTCCTCAAGTATCTAGAACTAGAAATACCATTTGACCCAGCTATCCCATTACTGGTCATATATCCAAAGGATTATAAATCATTCTACTATAAGGATACATGCACACATATGTTTATTGTGTCACTGTCCACAATAGCAAAGACTTGGAACCAACCCAAATGTCCATCAATGATAGACTGGATAAAGAAAATGTGACACATATACACCATGGAATACTATGCAGCCATAAAAAAGGATGAGTTCATGTCCTTTGCAGGGACATGGATGTAGCTGGAAACCACTATTCTCAGCAAACTAACACAAGAACAAAAAACCAAACACTGCATGTTCTCACTCATAATTGGGAGTTGAACAATGAGAACACATGGACACGGCGGTGGAGGCATCACACACTGGGGCCTGTCAGGGGGTGGAGGGCTAGGGGAGGGATAGCATTAGGAGAAGTACCTAATGTAGATGACGGGTTGATGGGTGCAGCAAACCACCATGGCATGTGTATACCTATGCAACAAACCTGCACATTTTGCAAATGTACCCCAGAACTTAAAGTATAAACAAAAAAAAAATAGCCTAAAGAGAATTAACATTCAATCAGTGAGATTAATTAATTTTATTCTGCTAAGAGTTTCTTATTGTAGAATATGCCCTAATATGAAGTTCTACATTCCAACTTTGACTCTGCCACAGGCTTTGTGGCCTTGGACACACTACTCAACCTCCCTTATCCTATATTTCCACGTTTGTAAAATGAGGATTCACTTTTCTAAAGAGCTCCATTTCTCTCTGAAATGATTCTCCAGAGATGCTGTGTCAAGATGGGGCAGTTTAATTGATTTAAAGCATTTCAAGACTAATTTAAGACCTCTACTTCTGACAGATTTATTCGCCTTCCTAAAACAATGAACAAAATGAATGAAATATAGCCATATATCACTTAATGATGGGGATACATTTTGAGAAATGCATCCTTAGATGATTTCTTCCTTGTGCGAAACAACAGAGTGGACTTACACAAACCTAGATAGTACAGCCTACTACACACCTAGGCTATAAGGTTTGTTATTTATTTTTATTTATTTATTGAGACAGAGTCTCGCTCTGTCGCCCAGGCTGGAGTGCAGAGGTGCAATCTTGGCTCACTGCAACCTTCGCCTCCTGAGTTCAAGCAATTCTCCTGCTTCAGCCTCCTGAGTAGCTGAGATTACAGGCGCATGCCACCACGCCCAGCTAATTTTTGTGATTTTAGTAGAGATGGGGTTTCACCATCTTGGTCAGGCTGGTCTCAAACTCCTGACCTCATGATCTGCCTACCTAGCCCTCCTAAAGTGCTGAGATTACAGGCTTGAGCCACCACACCCAGCCTGTTATTTATTAATATTGAGTTGTTAATTATCAGATTTTCCGGTCTGATGTAAGCTTATGCAGGGAGAATGAGTTCTTGTTACTTATACTAACAGTATTTCTTCTATTAAATAATAGATTAGTGCAATGTGGTGCTAGGAGCTAGGTAAATTGTTTGGGATTAAGAACATATGAATGTTGAGCTTAAACGCTTTCTTAATTGATGGCTGATTTTAGGCCAGCTATTGTTATGTAGTGTTTTACTCTCTATGGGGAGGTTATTTCCTAGTGTCTAAAGAGCTGTCCCTTTTTAAACTAATCCCTATATAGCCAAGGTGTGTAGTAGGCTATACCATATAGGTTTGTGTAAGTCCACTCTATGATGTGTGTACAATGTCTAAGCTCCTAGGCTACCCACCTGTACAGCATGTTACTTCACTGAATACTGTAAGCAACTGTAACACAATGGTATTTGGGTATCAAAACACATCTAAATATAGAAAATGTACAGTAAAAATACAGTATAAAAGACAAACAGTATACCTGTATAAGACAGTGATATGGCCTGGCTCTGTGTCCTCAACTAAATTTCATCTTAAATTGTAATCAAAATTATAATCCCCACGTGTTGGGGGAGGGACCTCATGGGAGGTGACTAGATCATGGAGGTGGTTCCCCCATGCTGTTCTCATGATAGTGAGTTCTCATGAGATTTGATGGTTTCATAAGGGGCTTTTCCCTGCTTTGCTCTGAACTTCTCTCTCCTGCCACCATGTGAAGAAGGACGTGTTCACTTCCCATTCCACTATAAATGTAAGTTTACTGATGCCTCTCCAGCCATGCAGAACTGTAAGTCAATTAAACCTCTTTCATTTATAAATTACCCAGTCTTGGGGTATTTCTTCATAGCAGCATAAGAACAAACTAATACAGTAAATTGGTACTGAGATAGTGGGGCACTGCTATGATACTTGAAAATGTGGAAGCAACTTTGGAACTGGGTAACGGGCAGAGATTGGAACAGTTTGGAGGGCTCAGAAGAAGACAGGAAAGTATGGGAAAGTTTGGAACTTCCTAGATACTTGGAGGGCTCAGTAGACAGGAAGATGTGGGAAAGTTTGGAACTTCCTAGAGACTCTTTGAATGGTTTTGAACAAAATGCTGATAATGATATGGACAATGAAGAACAGGCAGAGGTGGTCTCAGATGGAGATGAGGAACTTCTTGGGAACTAAAGTAAAGGTGACTCTTGCCATGCTTTTGCAAAAAGGTGGCATTTTGTCCCTGTCCTACAGATCTGTAGCACTTTGAACTTGAGAGATAATTTAGGATATTTAGCGGAAGAAATTTTTAAGCAGCAAAGCATTTAAGAGGTGACTTGGATGCTCTTAAAAGCATTCAGTTTTATGCATTCACAAAGATACGGGCTGGAATTAAAACTTTTGTTTAAAAGGGAAGCAGAGCATAAAAGTTTGATAAACTTGCAGCCTGATGATTCAGTAGAAAAGAAAAATCCATTTTCTGTGGAGAAATTCAAGCTTGCTACAGAAATTTGCATAAGTAATGAGGAACTGAATGTTAACCACCAAGACAATAGGGAAAATGTCTCCAGGGCATGTCAGAGACCTTCACAGAAGCCCCTCCCATCACAGGCCCAGACACCTAGGAGGGAAAAACGGTTTTGTTGGCTGGGCCCAAGGCCCCCTGCTGTGTGCAGCCTGGGACTTGTGCCCTGTGTCCCAGCCAGTCCAGCCATGGCTAAAAGGGGCCAAAGTACAGATCAGGCTGTTGCTTCATAGGGTGCAAGCCCCAAGCCTTGGCAGTTCCCATGCAGTGTTGGTCCCACAGGTGCATGAAGTCAGGAATTGAGGTTAGAGAACCTCCTAGATTTCAGAGGATATATGGAAACACCTGAATGTCTAGGCAAAAGTTGCTGCAGTGGTGATGCCTGCATGAAGAACCTCTATTAGGGCAGTGCAGAAGGGAAATATAGAATTGAAGCCCCCCGCCGCCAGGGTCCCCACTGGGGTACTGCCTAGTGAAGCTTTGAGAAGATGGCCACCATCCTCCAGACCCCAGAATGGTAGGTCCATTGACAGCTTGCATCATGCACCTGGAAAAGCTGCAGACACTCAATGCTAGCCCATGAAAGCAGCCAGGACTGGGGCTGTACACTGCAAATTCACAGGCCCAGAGTTGCCCAAGGTCTTAGGAGCCTACCTCTTGCATCAATGTGACCTGAATATGAGACATGGAGTCAACGAAGACAGTTTTGGAAGTTTAAGGTTTAATGACTGCCCTATTGGATTTCAGACTTGCATGGGACTTGTAGCCCCTTTGTTTTGGCCAGTTTCTCCCATTGGTGCAGGTGTATTTACCCAATGCCACTACCCTGCACTGTATCTAGGAAGTAATTAACTTGCTTTTGATTTTACAGGTTCATGGGATGAAGGGACTTGCCTTGTCTCAGATGAGACTTCGGACTTGGACATTTGGGTTAATGCTGAAATGAGTTAAGACTTTGGGGAACTGTTGGAAAGGCATCATTGTGTTTTAAAATGTGAGAAAGATGAGATTTGGGAGGACCAGGGGCAGAATGATATGGTCTGGCTCTGAGTTCCCATCCAAATCTCATCTTGAATTGTAATCCATATTATAATCCCCACATGTTGGGGTAGGGACCTCATGGGAGGTGATTAGATCATTATATCATGGAGGTGGCTACTCCTTGCTGTTCCTATGATAGTGAGTTCTCATGAGATCTGATGGTTTTATAAGAGGCTTTTCCCCACTTCACTCAGCATTTCTCTCTCCTGCCTCCTGCCACCATGTGAAGAAGAACATGTTTGCTTAACCTTTCTGCCATAATTGTAAGTTTCCTGGGGCCTCCCAGGCCCTGCAGGACTGTAAATCAATTAAACCTCTTTCCTTTATAAATTACACAGTCTCAGGTTTCTCTTCATAGCAGCGTGAGAATGGACTAATACAGTTACTATGACTGGAGCTTGCAGGATTGGCAGTTGCTTTGGGTGAGCCAGTGAGTGAGTGGAGAATAAAGTGAAGGCCTAGTATTATGGACACTGCTGTAAACTTTATAAACATTGTACACTTAGACACACAAAATTTATAAAAAGTATTTTTCTTCAAAAACTTTAGCTTAATGTAATTTTTTAAATAACTTTTTATTTGTTAAGCCTCTTGGACTTTTATAAAAATAATTAGCTTAAAACACAAATACATTGTACAGATGTACAAAAATGTCTTCTTTATATCCTTATTCTATACACATTTTTCTGTTTTTAAGTTTTATTTTTTTGCTTTTTAAACATTTTTGTTAAAATCCAGAACACAAACATTCATATTGGTCTAGGCCTACACAGGGTCAGCATTATCAATATCACTGTCTCTCACTTCCACATCTCATTCCAAAGGAAGGTTTTCAGGGGCAATAACATGCATGAGCTGTCATGTCCTATGATAACAATGCCTTCTTCTGGAATATCTTCCAAAGGACCTGCCTGAAGCTGTTTTACAGTTAATATTTTTTATAAGTAGGAGCATGCTGTAAAATAAAAACAAGGTTTTATTTTCCCCAAGATGGCAGATTAAAGGCTTTCAGTATGCCTCAGCCACTTGGAAATAGCAACAGAGTACATAAAGTTCAACTATGTGAACTTTAATTCAAGAAGGAAAATGAGAAACCACCAGAATTGTGAAGGACACCCCAGATCCTGGAAAGGAGAATGCCGACAAACAGTCCCTGTGATGGTGTCCAGCTGATAGAAGTGAATGAAGCTCCAGTACACGAAAGAGGCAGAGAGCCTCCTGTGACTCCCCTTTCCACTGGGGATCTGAGCAAACCAGGCTGAGGGAGAGCACTTTGTTTCTTCTGAGCCCTGGAGCTAACTAGGAGAAAGGCTTGGAGACACTCCCAGAGCTAAGACTGAGAGCAGGATGCCGTTTTTAATCTGAGCATATAAAGTCAGCCATTCCTTAGCAACCTGGCAGTGTCACTGAGCAAGTATTTTTAGTCTTGGGCCAGAGATAGGGGAGTCTGCTCTGCAGTGGGCTATGGTCCTCCATGACCAGAACTGTGGAAAGTGCTTCAAGAGTAGGTGCTAGAATTGTGCTCCCCTCTGTCACAAGTCTAGGGCAAGAGGGGAGCTGCTACAGCTGCAGTTTCTCCTGGGTGGGGAGACTTGCAGCTAGGACCAGCTTGACAACCTGGAACTGATTTCTGTTTGTCATTGCTGGGTGCCCCACACAGCTCCCCCGAGATCATGGTGAAACAGGGCCTTCTCTGCTTCACAGCCAGGCAGAAATCCAAGCATTTGAAGCATTTGTTTGCTTAGATCAGCAGCCTTACCCACCGTACCTTTCCTAGGCATAGATCATGGTGCAGAGGGGTTTTCACATTTGCTCCAAGACCAGGCAGATCTGAAGGTATTTTAAACACCCACTTGCCTGGATCAACAGCTTTGACCTGCCCCACCATTCATGGACATAGATTGTGGTGCAACAGGGCCTTCTCTGCTCCAGCCCAGGCAGATCTCCAGGCATTTGCAGCAACTGCTCACCTGGATCAGCATCCTGAGCTGCCCCACTCTTTCTGTGCAGACATCTTAGTACAAGAGGACCCTCTCTGCTTCAAGCCCAGGCAGATCACCAGACCTTCAGAACACCCACTCACCTGGTTAAGCAGCCTGAGCCACACTACCCTTCCCATGCAAGGTTCCTGCTATGGGGGGCCCTCTCTGGTATATGCCCAGGAAGAACTCTAGGCATGGCATTCACAACACCAGCTTGTCTTGTTTATCAGATTGAGTCACCCTACACCTCCTCTACAGATCTTGCCACAGGGGGGCCCTCTTTGCTTCACATCCAAGCAGACATGCAGGCATCTAGAGCACCCACTCTCCTAGATTAGGAGTTTAGCCTGTCCCCTTCCTACCATCCATGTGTGGAGAGCTTGAGGCCAAAGAGGTTTCCCAGCTCCATGTCTAGGCAAAAGACTGGGCATTTGGTGGCAGCACTGGATTCTCCCTCAGTGTTGGTGCTTGTGCCTGCCATCGGCAGATCTGTAGGCAAACTTCTCCAGCCCAGCACTACCCATCTTGCCCCTAGCCCCTGAGGCTGAGCGGGGAGCTCAGACCACTGTGCATTTCACAAATTGGGCCATTGCCTGAGGCAAAAGAAAGCTTCTGCCAGTAAACAAGGATCAAGTATTGTTTTAGGCTACTCTTGAATTGCTATAAAGAAATATCTGAGACTGGGTAATTTAAATAGTAAAGATGTTCAATTGGCTCATGGTTCAGAGCAGGCCTTACAGAAAGCATGATGTTGGCATCTACTCAGCTTCTAGAAAGGCCTCAGGAAGCTTACAATCGTGTCAGAAGGTGAAAGAGGTACAGGCATCTCACAAAATGGGAGCAAGGGAGGGGCGGGAGGCACCAAAGAGTTTTTTTAATCTTTTTTTGAGATGGAATTTCACTCTTGTTGCCCAGACTGGAGTGCAATAGTGCAATCTCAGCTCACTGCAACCTCCACCTCCTGGGCTCAAGTGATTCTCCTGCCTCAGCCTCCCAAGTAGCTGGGATTACAGGTGCACACCACCACACCCAGCTAATTTTTGGATTTTTAGTAGAGACAGGGTTTCACCTTGTTGGTCAGGCTGATCTCAAACTCCTGACCCTCAGGTGATCCACCTGCCTCAGCATCCCAAAATGCTGGGATTACAGGTGTGAGCCACCATGCCTACCACACAGTTTTTAAACTACTCACAAATAGTGAGTTCTTGCACCAAGCAAGGGGATGGTGCTAAACCATTCTTGAGAAATCTACCCCCATGATCCAATCATCTCCCACCAGCCTCCACCTCCAACATTGGAGATTACATTTCAACATGAGATTTGGGTGAAGACAAATATCCAAACTATATCATTCCTCACCTGGCTCCCCAAACCTCATGTCATCACAGTTTAAAATACAATCATGCCTTCTCAATAATCCCCCAAAGTCTTCCTCAAAAACCCAAAGTGAAAAGTCTCATCTGAGAAAAGGTGAATCCCTTCCACCTATGGGCCGGTAAAATCAAGAACAAGTTATTTACATCCAAGATACAATGGAGGTACAGGCATTGGGTAAACATTCTATTGCAAAAGGGAGAAATCAGCCAAAAGAAAGGGACTACAAGGCCCCATGTAAGTCCAAAACTCAGCAGGGCAGTCATTAAATCTTAAACCTCTTAAACAGTCTCCTTTGAGTCTATGTACTACATCCAAAGCACACTGATAGCAGCATTGGGCTCCCAAGGCCTGGAGAAGCTGTGCTGCTGTGGCTTCGCAGGGTTTATCTCCTGAGGCTGCTTTTATGGATTGGAATTGAGTGCCTGCAGCTTTTCCACACAGAAGGTGCAAGTGCCAGTGGATCTACCATTCTGGGGTCTGGAAGACAGTGGCCTAGTTCCCACAGCTCCACTAAGTAATGCTCCAGCGGGGACTCTGTAGGCCCTCCAACCCCACATTTCCCCTCCATACTGCCCCAGCAGACGTTCTCTGTGAGGGCTCTGCCCTTGCAGTGGACTTCTGCCTGAGCACTCAGGGTTTTGTATATATCCTCTGAAATCTAGGCAGAGGCTGCCAAGTCTCATACATTCCTGCACTCTTTACACCTGCAGGCTTAACATCAAATGCAAACTGCCAAGGCTTATGGCTTATATTATCCAAAGTGGCAGCTGTACCTGAGTGCCTTTGAGCCATGACTGGAGTGGCTGGGATATAGGGAGCAGTGTCATGAAGCTGCACACAGTAATGTGGCCCTGGGCCTGACTCCCAGAACCATTCAGTCCTCCTAGGCCTCAGGGCTAACAATGGGAGGGGCAGCCTGGAAGATTTCTGAAATGGCTTCAAGGTCTTTTTCCCAGTGTCTTGGCTGTTAGCACTTGAGCCATTTTTACATATACAAATCTCTCTAGCAAGTGATTGCTCCACTGCCTGCTTCAATTTCTTTCCTGAAAAAGCTTTATCTTTCTCTGCCACATGGCCATTCTGCAAATATTACAAACTTTTATGCTCTGCTTCCCTTTGAAATGTGTATTCCAATTTTAAGTCATTTCTTCATTCCCACATCTGAGTATAAGCCCTTAGAAGCAGCCAGATCACTTATTGAATGCTTTGTTGCTTAGAAACTTCTTCTGCCAGATACCCTAAATCATAATTCTGAAGTCCAAAGTTCCACAGATCCTTAGGGCATGAACACAATCCAGCCAACCTCTTTGCTAAGGCATAACATGTGTGACCTTTACTCCAGTTCCCAATAAGTTTCTCATTTCTATCTGAGACTTCCTCAGCCTGGACTTCATTGTCCATATCTCCATCAGCATTTTGGTCACAACAATTGAATGAGTCCCTAAGAAGTTCCAAACTTTCCCACATCTTCCTGTCTTTTTCTGAGCCCACCAAACTTTTCCAAACACTGCCTGTTACCCAATTCCAAAGCTGCTTCCACATTTTTAGGTATCTTTATAGCTATGCCCCACTCCTGGCATCAATTTTCTGTATTAGACTGTTTTTGCACTACTATAAAGAAATACCTGAGACTGGGTAATTTATAAAGAAAAGAAGTTTAATCAGCTCATGGTTCTGCAAGCTTTACAGGAAGTGTGGTGCTGAAACCTCCTATGCAAAAATTATAACTGAGACAATTATGACAGTGAAAGAGATTAGACCTAACCAGCTCCATCTTACTTCTAACCCTTAAGCTGTCTTTGTTCATTCCTGAGCATAGGCTGAACCTTGGGAAAAAATTCAGTTTATGATTTGACTCTGAAACAAAATTGATAATACTTCTTTCCCAAAAAGACCCTCCTCACCTGGGAACTAGTCTGTCTTCGTCAGACTAACAAATTATCTACAAGACTAGAAATTGCTACAGTTTAGGAGTCATGCAGCCTCTGGCTTCAGGAGTCTGAACCTCTCCAAATTGCTCCTGGGCATAACATCAGTATGGTAGAACCTAAGATTGGTGCTTATGATATGTTGCAGACCCTGCACAATGGATCAGTTTACACCACCCAGAGGGTAATCTGGCTCAACCAGTTCTGTGATCCCACCTAGGAACAGAAGACAGCAAGAAAACCTCCCTTCAACCCTTCTATGATTTCATCGCCAACCTAACCAATCAGCAGTCCCCACTTCCCGAATCCCTACCTGCCAAATTATCTTTAAAAACTCCAATCCCCTAATGCTCAGGGAGACTGATTTGAGTAATAATAAAACTCCAGTCTCATGCATGGCCGGTCTATGTGGATTATTCTTTCTCCATTGCAATTTCCCTGTCTTGATAAATCAACTCTGTCTAGGCAGTGGGTAAGGTGAACCCACCGGGCAGTTATAGTGCTGGCATTTGCTTGGCTTCTGGTGAGGCATCAGGAAGCTTACAATCGTGGTGGAAGACAAAGGAGAAGCAGGCATCTCATATGGTGGGAGCAGGAGCAAGAGAGAGAGAGAGTTTGGGGGGGAGGTGACACACACTTTTGAAAGACCAGATCTCACGAGAACTCATATCATGAGAAGAGCAAGCAAGTTATGGTACTAAACCATTCATGAAAAATCCACCCCAATGATCCAATAACCTCCCACCAGGCCTAAACTTTAATACTGGGGATTACATCTCACTATGAGATTTGGCGGGGACACATATTCAAAGTATATTAAGTATATACTAAGCCACATTGGCCACAGCTGGCTCTTACGTATAATTGCCATCTACAAGCTTATAAGTCAGACTACGCAACGCAATATAAAACCTGCCAAAAGAAGTGCATAGGGCTATAGTAGCAAAACCAAAGGATCCTATGCAGCTTTCTCTACTGTCACACCCCCTAGAGAGGGGGGAAAAGAGAAAGAGAAAGAAAATAATAATAATATAGGGAAAGAAAGAAAAAGAAAAAATTCTAGTTGCATGAAAATAATTACAAAACTTAGAAATGCCAGCATCTCTACATGAGAAAAAACCAGTGTAAAAATTTTGGAACCATGAAAAATCTAAATGTAGTGGCACCATTAAAGAATTGCATTTGCTCTCTAGTAATGGTCCCTAGCCAAAGTGAAAACTGAAAATTATTGATAAATAATTCAAAGCATGGGTTGCAAAAAATCTCAGTGAGATTGGAGACAAGCTTGACAATCAACAGAAATACATTTCTAAAGCAATCCAGGAAATGAAGAGACAGACATCTTAAAAAGGAATCAATCAGAGATTCCAGAATTGAAAAACTCACTTAAGGAATTTCAAAATACAATTGAAAGCCTTATCAATAGATTAGACCAAGCAGAAGAAATAATTTCAGAATTTGGAGACTGGTCTTTCAAACTAACCCAATCAGACAAAAATAAAGAAAATAGAATTTTTAACAATATACAAAGTATTTGAGAAATATGGGATTATGTAAAATTCCCAAACCTAGAAATTATTGGCATTCCTGAGAGAGGAGAAAAAGTAAACAACCTGAAAAAATATATTTGAAAGAATAATTTTCCTAATCATGCTAGAGAGGTAGGCATCCAGATACAAAAAATCCAGAGAACACTGCTGAGATACTATACAAAATGAACCCTACCAAGGTATATAGCCACCAGACTGTCCAAAGTCAACACTAAAGAAAAGATCTTAAAGGTAGAGAAAAAGGACAGATCACATATGAAAGAAACCTCATTAGGCTAACAGTGGATTTCAGCAGAAACCTTACAAGCCAGGAGGGACTGGGCACTTACTTTCAGCATTTTTAAAGATAAAAATTCAACTGAGAATTTCATACCCCGCCAAATTAAGCAAAAGAGAAATAAAATATTTTCCAGAGAAGCAAGTGCTATGGGAATTCGTTACCACTAGGCCAGCCTTACAAGAGATTCTTAAGGGAGTTCTAAACATGCAAACAAAAGAACAATACTTGCTACCAAAAAAACACACATAAGTACATAGCCTACAGACCCTATGAAGTAACCACAAAATAGAAACCATAAAGCAACCAGCTAACACCTTCATGATAGGATCAAAACTTCACATATTAATATTAACCTTCAATGTAAATAGTCTAAACACCCCACTTAAAAGGCAGAGTGGCAAGTCGGATTAAAAAAAGAAGACCACCCATATATCTCCTGTCCTCAAGAGACCCATCTCAAACATAACAGCACCAATAGGCTCAAAGTAAAGGGTTGGAGAAAGTTCTATGATGCAAATGGAAAACAAAAAAGAACAGGGGTCATTATTCTTATATCAGACACAACAGACTTTAGCAACAGTAAAAAAGGACAAAGAAAGGCATTACATAATGAAAAAGGGTTCAACTCATAAAGAAGGCTTAACTATCCTAAATATATATGCACCCTACATTACAGCACCCATACAAGTAATGAAAGTACTTCTAGACCTAAAAGACTTAAACAGCCACAGAATAATAGTGGAAAATTTCAACACCCCACTGACAGCTTTAGAGAGATCGTCAAGTTAGGAAACTAACAAAGAAATTCTATATGTAAACTTGACACTTCATCCATTGGACCTAATAGAAAACTACAGAATAATCCACCCACCAACCATAGAATATATATTCTTCTCATCTGCACACAGAAAATACTCCAAGATCTACCAATGTTCAGCCATAAAGCAAGTCTCGATAAATTTAAAAAAAAGAAATTATTCCTATCATACTCTTAGACCACAGTAGAGTAAAAATAGAAATCAATACTCAGAAGATCCCTCAAAACCACACTGTTACATAGACCCCAGCACTTTGGGAGGCTGAGGTGGGCAGATCATGAGGTCAGGAGTTCGAGACCAGCCTGACCAATATGATGAAACCCCATCTCTACTAAAAATACAAAAATTAGCCAGGCATGGTGGTGTGCACCTGTAAGCCCAGCTACTCAGGAGGCTGAGGCAGGACAGTCGCTTGAACCCGGAAGGCATAAGTTGCAGTGAGCCAAGATTGCACCACTGCACTCCAACCTGGGTGACAGAGCAAGACTCTGTCTAAAAAATAAATAAATAAAATAAGAAAGAAAGAAAAGAAAAGAACAACTTGATCCTGAATTACTTTCGGGTAAACAATGAAATCAAGGCAGAAATTTAAAAATTATTTGAAATAAATGAAAACAGAGATGCAATACACCAAAGTCTCTGGGATGCAGCAAAAGCAGTGTTAAGCGGAAAGTTTATAGAGCTAAATGCCTGCCCAAAAAGTCAGAATGATCTCAAACTAATGCTCTAACTTCACATCTAGAGGAAATAGAAAAACAAGAATTAATTCGAAAGCTAGCAGAAGAAAACAAATATGTAAAATCAGAGTGGAACACAATGAAATCGAGATTCAAAAATCCATACAAAGAATTAGTAAAACCAAAAGTTGATTTTTGAAAGAATAAACAAGATCCATAGACCAGTAGCTAGATTAACAAAGAAAAAGAGAAGCTCTAAATAAGCAAAATCAGAAACAACAAAGGTGACATTACAACTGATCCCAGAGAAATACAAAACATTCTCAGAGGCTATTATGAATACCTTTATGAACACAAACTAGAAAATCTAGAGGAAATAGATAAATTCCTGAAAACACACAATCTCCCAAGACTGAATCAGAAAGAAAGTAAAACACTGAACAGACTAATATGGAGTCTCAAAATTGAATCAGTAATAAAAATCCTACCAACCAAAAAAATCCCTAGACCAAGTAAATTTACACTCAAATTCTATCAAACATACAAAGACCTAGTACCAATTCTACTGAAACTATGAAACCAGCATTACCCTGATACTAAAACCTAGCAAAAACATAATGCAAAAAGAACAGGTGACATCTCTGATGAACATAAATGCAAAAATCCTCAACACAATACCAGCAAACCAAATGTAATAGTAAATCAAAAAGTTAATTCACATTCTAAATAAAAAGAGCAAAGCTGGAGGCATCATACTACGTTTCTTCAAACTAATTTGTAAGGCTACAGGAACTAAAACAGCATGGGACTGGTACAAAAAGAGACACAGATTAATGGAACAGAATACAGTACCCAGAAATAAAGCTGCACACCTACAATCATCTGATCTTTGCAAAGTCAACAATAACAAGCACTGGGGAAAGAACTGCCTATTCATTAAATGGTGCTGGAATAACCAGCCAACCATATATGGAAGATTAAAACTGAGCCCCTACCTTTCACCATATACAAAAATCAGCTCAAGGTGGATTAAAGACCTAAATACAAAATCTCAATCTATAAAAAACCTAGAAGAAAGCCAATGAAATAGCATTCTGGCATTGACCCTGGCAAATATTTTATGATAAAGATTCCAAAAGAAATTGCAACAACAACAAAAATTGACAAGTGAGACCTAATCAAACTAAAAAGCTTCTGCACAACAAAAAAACTATCAAGAGTAAACAGACAACCTACATAATGAGAGAAAATATTTACAAACTATGTGTATTAGTTTATTTTCATGCTGCTGATAAAGACATACCTGAAACTGGAAACAAAAAGAAGTTTAATTGGACTTACAGTTCCACATGGCTGGGAAGGCCTCAGAATCAAGGCAGGAGGTGAAAGGCACTTCTTACATGGCAGCAGCAAGAGAAAAATGAGGAAGCAGCAAAAGTGGAAACCCCTGATAAACCCATCAGATCTCGTGAGACTTATTCACTATCATGAGAATAGCATGGAAAGACCAGCCCCCATAACTCAATTACCTCCCCCTGGGTCCCTCCCACAACATGTGAGAATTCTGGGAGATACAACTCAAGTTGAGATTTCAGTGGGGACACAGCCAAACCATATCATCCCACCCCTGGACCCTCCAAATCTCATGTCCTCACATTTCAAAATCAATCATGGCTTCCTAACAGTCCCCCAAAGCCTTAATTCATTTCAGCATTAGTCCACAGTCCAAAGTCTCACCTGAGACAAGGCAAATCCCTCCTGCCTATGAGCCTGTAAAATCAAAAGCAAGCTAGTTATATCCTAGATACAATGGGGGTACAGGTATTGGGTAAATACAGCCATTCCAAGTGAGAGAAACTGGCCAAAACAAAGGGGTTATGGGGGCCCATGCAAGTTTGAAATCTAACAGGGTAGTCAAATTTTAAAGCTCCAAAATTATCTCCTTTGACTCCAGCTCTCACCTCCAGGTCACTCTGATGTAAAAGGTGGGTTCCCATGGTCTTGGGCAGCTCTGCCCCTGTGGCTTTTCAGGGTACAGACTCCCTCCTGGCTACTTTCACAGGCTGGCATGGAGTGGCTATGGCTTTTCCAGGTGCACAGTACAAGCTATTGGTGGATCTGCCATTCTGAGGTCTGGAGGACAGTGGCCCTCTTCTCACAGCTCCTCTAGGCAGTGCCCCAGTAGAGACTCTGTGTGGGGGTTCCGACCCCACATTTCCCTTCTGCACTGCCCTAGCAGAGGTTCTCCATGAGGGCCCCGCCCCTGCAGCAAATTTTGCCTGGTCATCCAGGCGTTTCCATACATCTTCTGAAATCTAGGTGGAGGTTCCCAAGCCTCAATTATTTACTTCTGTGCACTTGCAGGCTCAACACCACATGGAAGCTGCCAAGGCTTGGGGCTTCCACTTTCTGAAGCCACCGCCTGAGCTCTACGTTGGCCCCTTTCAGCCATGGCTGGAGTGGTTGGGGTACAGGGCACCAAGTCCCTAGGCTGCACACAGCATGGGGATGCTGGGTCCAGTCCACTAAACCACTTTTTCCTCCTGGACCTCTGGGCCTGTGATGAGATGGGCTGCTGTGAAGGTCTCTGGCATGGCCTGGAGACTTTCCCCATGGTCTTGGGGATTAACATTAGGCTCCTTGCTACTTGTGCAAATTTCTGCAGCCAGCCTGAATTTCTCCTCAGAAAATGGGTTTTTCTTTCCTGCTGCATCGTCAGGCTGCAAATTTTCTGAACTGTTATGTTGTTTCCCTTTTAAGTGGAATGCTTTTAACAGCACCTAAGTCATCTTTTGAATGCTTTGCTGCTTAGAAGTTTCTTCTGTCAGATACCCTAAATCATCTCTCCCAAGTTCAAAGTTCCACAAATCTCCAGGGCAGGGCAAAATGCCGCTAGTCTCTTTGCTAAAACATAACAAGAGTCACCCTTGCTCCAGTTCCCAACAAGTTCCTCATCTCCATCTGAGACCACCTCAGCCTGGACCTTATTGTTCATATCACTGTCAGCATTATTGTCAAAGCCATTCAACAAGTCTCTAGGAGGTTCCACATTTTCCTGTCTTCTTCTGAACCCTCCAAACTGTTCCACAACCCCTGCCTGTTACCCATTTCCTAAGTTGCTTCCACATTTTTGGATATCTTTTCAGCAACGTCCCATTCTACGGGTACCAATTTACTATATTAGTTTGTTTCCACACTGCTGATAAAGACATACCCGAATCTGGGAACAAAAACAGGTTTAATTGGACTTACAGTTCCACATGGCTGGAGAAGCCTCAGAATCATGGTGGCAAAAACAGGTTTAATTGGACTCACAGTTCCACATGGCTGGAGAGGCCTCAGAATCATGGCAGGAGGTGAAAGACACTCCTTACGTGATGGCAGCAAGAAAAAAATGAGGAGGAAGCAAAAGCAGAAACCCCTGACAAACCCAGCAGATCCTGTGAGACTTATTCACTATCACAAGAATAACATGGGAAAGACAGCATCCATGATTCAATTACCTCCACCTGGGTCCCTCCCACAACATTTCAGAATTCTGGGAGATACAATTCAAGTTGAGATTTTGGTGGGGACATAGCCAAACCATATCAGCATCTGACAAAGATCTAATATCCAGAATCTATAAGGAAATTAAACAAATCAACAAGCAAAAAACAACTCTGAAAAATGAGTAAAGGACATAAACATACTTCTCAAAAGACATATGTATGGCCAACAAAAATATGAAAAAATGCTCCACCTCACTAATCATCTAGGAAATGCGAATCAAAACCACAATGAGACACCATCTCATGCTAGTCAGAATGGCTGTCATTAAAAAGTCAAAAAATAACATGCTGACAAGGTTGCAGAGCGAAGGGAACACTTATACACTGCTAGTGGGAATGTAAATTAGTTCAGCCAGTATGGAAAGCAGTTTGGTGATTTCTTAAAGAACTTAAAATAGAACTGCCATTTGACCCAGCAATCCCATTACTGAGTCAATCCCAATCCCATTACCCAAATGAATATAAATCATTCTACCACAAAGACACATGCACATATATGTTCATCAAAGGACTATTCACAATAGGAAAGACATAATATCAACCCAGATGGCCACCAATGGTGAACTAGATAAAGAAATGTGGTACATATATACTATGGAATACTATGTAGCCATAAAAAAGAATGAGATTATGTTCTTTGCAGGAACATGGATGTAGCTGAAGGCCATTTTACTAAGGAAATCAACACAAACAGAAAACCAAATAACACATGTTCTCACTTATAAGTGGGAGCTAAATATTGAGTATACATGGACACAAGGAAGGGAACAATAGACACCAGAGCATTTTGTGGGGAGGAAGGTGGGAAGAGGCTGAGGATTGAAAAACTACAAATTGGATATTATGCTGATTACCTGGGTGTCAAAATTATCTGTACACCAAACCAACAAGACATGCAATTTGCTCATGTAACAAACCTGCACATGTACCCCTTGGATCTAAAATGGAAGTAGGAAAGAACAAAATATTCCATTTACAATAACTTAAAAATACTTAGAAATAAACTTAACAAAAGAAGTTTAAGATTTGTCCACTATAAAAAGTTAAAATTTTTTGAAAAAAAAATAGACAATCTAAATAAATGGAAGGACAGCTAATATTCAAAGATAACAAACTTAATTTTGGTAAGATCACATTCTTCAAAGGGATCTGCATATTCAATGCAATTTTTGTTACAATCCCAGCTGTCTTTTTACAGAAATTGGCCAGCTGACCCTACAATTTATAGGCAAATGCAAAAGAAATCAAATAACCAAATAAATGTCAAAACCAAAAACATTTTTTAAAAAGTTAATTTACCATGACCAAGTAGGCTTCATTTCTGGGATGCAAGATGTGGTTCAACATACACAAATCAATAAATGTGATTCACTACATAAACAGAATTAAAAACAAAAATCCAACTTCATGACAAAATCCCTCAAGAATATAGACATCAAGGGAACATACCTCAAAATAATAAGAGCCATCTATGACAAACCCACAGCCAACATCATACTGAACCAGGAAAAAATGGAAGCATTCTCCTTGAGAATTTTGACAAGACAAGGTTTCCCACCCTTACCACTCCTATTCAACATAGTACTGGAAGTGCTAGCCAGAGAAATCAGGCAAAAGAAATAAAAGGCATCGAAATAGGAAAAGAAAAAGTCAAACAATCTCTCTTCAAAAAGTCAAACGATTTTTCTTCATGTATTCTTAACAGTTAAAAATACATCAAATCCATAATCTAGCCTCTACACTTTCAGATATTTACCAAGAGGATAAAAAAGTATGCTTTTATACAAAGATCTACAGACAAAATTACTACAATAAAAGCAGGTATATTTGTAATAGTCAAAAACTGGAAATGACCCAAATGGCCATCAGTAAGTAAATGGATAAAAGGAAAAGGTGGCATATCTATACAATGGAATACTAATCAGTAACAAAAAAGAATGAACCATTAATAGATGCAACAACATGGATGAATCTCAGAATAATTATGCTGAGTGAAAAAAGCAGACAAAAGAGTACATATTGTTTGATTTTATTTATATGAAACTCAAGAGAAAGTAAATCAGTATGTAGTGGATCAGTAGATACCTGGAAAGAGCTGATGTGGGGAGGAGCCAGAGACAGGGATCACATAGGGCTAGGAGGAAATCTTGGGGCATGATGGATCCATTCACTATCTTGATCATAAGCCTGCTTCCATAGGTGTGTATACATGTCAAAACATCAAATATTATACCTTAAATATATGCAATTTGTTTTAAGTCAATTATACCTCAATAAAAAATATTTTGTATGTCATCCTAGTCTGTGTTCCAAAGTGGAAATATACCTTGAAGCTAAATATACTCTTTCAAGATGGCCTCATTAGATACAGAAATAAATGTCAAATTATACCATCCTTTTAGAGACAACACAGGTAGCATGTTTGAAATACATTATCCTTGGAAAGAATGTTCAAATATATGCTTTGTTCCTAGGAGTCTTTGGAAGGTGAAGTGATTATTTTTGCCCCTATGATATTACTTTAGGTACAAATACTTAAAGGAGATCATTGCTGTGACTTACTCTTAATTAGCTGAAAGTGTCATTGGTGAATTAATAAGATTTCACATAGTTTAATTAAATTACCAACCTCAGGAGCACACTGAGGGTAAGAATTACAGTGCGGAACTTGCCAACTGCACCCTTGAAGGGCCAAGGGTCAATTGGCCCCTCCAGGAGAAAGCAGCTGTTTTCACTCAATACAACCATCCTGGACTATTCTGGAGGAATGTCGAGAAGTCACAAATCACACAGCCAAAATTAATAACTAAATAGCATATAAACCACTTGTATGTACAAACTTGTAGAGAAAATATTTTTTATAATTTTCAGTGAAAACCTGTTCCAGCCAAGTTGACAGTGTCCAGACCTCTGTGGTCATGTGTGTCCAGTGACTTCATTTATTTATCTATTTCAGAAGAAAAGAGATGAGTTGGAAGGTGATTGAAATTTAAGACAACTAGAGAGAACTTTAGTTCATTTATTTGTTATACCTCATAATTATTTGTTAAATTAATATCTTCTAAAATGAAACTTCACTGAGGAATGGGTTATATTTGTGTTTTATTCAGGCTAAAAGCCCAGGGCTTGGCATAGTGTAGAATAATATCTAACACTTGAGTAGCATTCACAGTATTCTATGAACTTTGCCAAGGGCTTCATATGTATTAATGTAATTTCTCCTAATCACACCATGAAGTTGATATTAATACCATTTTACAGATGAGAAAACCAAGGCACAAATAATTTAATAATTGATTAATGATGAAATGTTTGCCACATCCACTAGGTGGCAAACACAGTGCAGATATTGGGTAGGTCAAGGTGGCACACTACTTTAGTTGAGAAGATTCTAATGTGGTGGTCTCTGCTCTAGCAGGTTTAAAAGCCTAGTGTTGCTGGGTACAGTGGCTCACACCTATAACTTCAGCATGTTGGGAGACTGAGGAAGGAGGATGGCTTGAGGCCAGGAGTTCAAGGCTGTGGTAAGCTATGAAAGCACCACTGCACTCCAGCCTGGATGAAAGAGTGAGCCTCGTCTCTTAAAAAATAAAATAAAGGAAAACTTAGTGCTGTGGGAGCTTCCTCAGGGTACAGACAACAGCTTGTTCAGTCATATTCCCGGCAGAGGAGGAATGGAGTATGTGTCCAAGACATTTTGTTGAAGTAGAAAGACACATATCAAAAAGGGGGAAATATTAAATCTGAGGTCCAGTTTAAAGAAAATATGAATAGGAAAGTGTGAAAACACAAGTTGTAAAGGGAAAATAATGAGGAGGTGAAATAGAGTATCCCAGAAATTATTTTTGCTTTTGAGGAAAAAATACATTCAGAGAATGAACTGAGCTCCTTCTCGCCATGAAAATGAGATATGCCACCCTCAGGAGCCAGTGAGCAACTAGGGGTAGAGAGAAAAGTTCCTTTAATAATCAGATTAAATCATGCTTTGGGGTTCAGGGAAATTGCTCATATTTTTTTTGGTGCTGCTCCAAAGAGATGTGTCATTCTGAGTAACAAATGAGAATCTGCCACACATATGTGCACATGTATACAAACACACACACACACACATACACATATATCAGTGCTTTTAGTAGGATTTGATTTCAGTGACAGGAAAAGGGATGGGGAATTGGCGCAGTCACATCCAATAATGTTCAGGCTCAGATAATCTTTGTGCATTCCTTGGCACCAACACTTAGTGATCTCCTATTGGCCAAAACTACAGAAACCAATAAGATGTGGGTGCTGAGGCACGGGTTGCAGCAGAGGTGCCAGTAGTAGGAAGAAAAGCAGTAATTGGCTGTACTGCCCTAGGGAAGGATTATCTTCTCCTGGGACTGGGGGTGGGGGCAGACAAAACTAATATGGCAAATGTTAGGGATTAGATTGAATGCATCAGGAGAAATACAAGGAGACAATGGACTTCATCTTGTAGCTCTGGGGATTCAATGGTAAGGAAAATATGAAAAAAAATTTTTTTAAGAAAGAATACAGTAGAGAAGATAGATTTTTATATCTATATTGTAAAAATCTGCTCTAAAAGATTTCTCATCAGTTTTTTCCAATATTTTTGCTAATTTCCCCAGATAATTAATACTTATTCCAATTCCACATTGTCTTGTCCGTAAGAAAACACCTTAGACTGGACAATTTATAAAGAACAAAAATTTATTTATTATAGTTCTGGAGGCAGGGAAGTACAAGATCAAGGCACTGGAATTGGTGTCTGGTGAGGGCTGCTCTCTGCTTCCAAAATGCTGCCTTGTTGTATCCTTACATGGAGGAAGGTGGAAGGGCAAGAGTGCATCTCTTCCAACCTTGAGTCCTTTTGTAGAAGTGCTAATCCCACTCATAAGAGTTGTACTTCTCCATTCTCACATTGTTATAAAGAAATACCTAAGACTGGGTAATTTAAAGAAAAGAGGTTTAATTGGTTCTGCAGGCAGCACAGGAAGTATGGTGCTGGCATCTGCTCAGCTTCTGAGGAGGCCTCAGGAAGCTTACAATCATGGCAGAAGGTGAAGGGGTAGCAGGCATGTCACATGACCAGAACAGAAGCAAGAGTGAGGGGGGAGATGCTACATGCTTTTAAACAACCAGATCTCACAAGAACTCACTCACTATCATGAGGATAGTACCAAGGGGGATGGTGCTAACCATTCATCAGAAAACTGCCCCCATAATCCAGTCACCTCCCACCAGGCCCCACCTCCCACCTTGCAGATTACATTTTAATATAAGATTTGTACAAACTTAAACAAATTTACAAGAAAAAAATCAAACAACCCCATCAAAAAGTGGGTGAAGGATATGAACAGACACTTTTCAAAATAAGACATTTATGCAGCCAACAGACACAGGAAAAAATGCTCATCATCACTGGCCATCAGAGAAAAGCAACTCAAAACCACAATGAGATACCATCTCACACCAGTTAGAATGGTGATCATTAAAAAAGGAAACAACAGGTGCTGGAGAGGATGTGGAGAAATAGCAACACTTTTACACTGTTGATGGGACTGTAAACTAGTTCAATCATTGTGGAAGACAGTGTGGCGATTCCTCAAGGATCTAGAACTAGAAATACCATTTGACCCAGCCATCCCATTACTGGGTATATACCCAAAGGATTATAAATCATGCTGCTATAAAGACACACGTATGTTTATTGCGGCACTATTCACAATAGCAAAGACCTGGAACCAACCCAATTGTCCATCAATGATAGACTGGATTAAGAAAATGTGGCACATATACACGATGGAATACTATGCAGCCATAAAAAAGGATGAGTTCATGTCCTTCGTAGGGACATGGATGAAGCTGGAAACCATCATTCTGAGCAAACTATCACAAGGACAGAAAACCAAACACCACATGTTCTCATTCATAGGTGGAAATTGAACAATGAGAACACTTGAACACAGGGCGGAGAACATCACACACCAGGGCCTGTCATGGGGTGGGGGAAGGGGGCAGGGATAACATTAGGAGAAATACCTAATGTAAATGACGAGTTAATGGGTGTAGCACACCAACATGGCACGTGTATACATATGTAACGAACCTGCACATTGTGCACATGTACCCTAGAACTTGAAGTATAATAAAAAAAAAAAAAAGATTTGGGTGGAGACATACATTGAAACTATATCAAGGGTGGTGCCCTCACAACATAATCACCTCCCAAAGGCCACACCTCTTAATACTGTTGTATTGGAGATTAAGTTTCTATTTGAATTTTGGAGAGAATACTATCATCCAAACCATGGCTTTCTGCCCCTGGTCTCCTAAAATTCATGTTCTTCTCACATACAAAATACATTCATTCCATCCCAATAGCTCGAAATATTCTTAACTCATTCCAGTATCAACTTTCAAGTCTGAGTCCAAAGTCTCATCTAAATATCATCTAAATCTGATATGGGTGAGACTCAAGGCACAATGCAACCTAAGGCAAATATCTCTCCAGCTGTAAAATCAGCTTGTTTGTGAAACCAAGCAAGTATGCACTTCCAAAATATAATGGTGGCACAAACATACGATAGGCATTCCCATTCCACAAGAGAAAACTAGGCAAGCATAAACGGGTAACAGGTCTCAAGGAGGTCCAAAACCCAACAGGGAAAATAACATTAAATCTTAAAGCTTGAGAATAGTCTTCTTTGACTCCATGTCCCACTTTTCAGACATACTGGGGCAGGAGTTGCATTCCCAAGAGTCCAGGGTACCCTGCCCAATGGCTTTTCTGGACACAGCCCACACTGCAACACTAACAGGTTTGAGTCAGAGGCCTACAGCTCTCCCAAGCTGGCATTGCACACAGGTGGCTTTTCAGGCCTGGGGTCTCAGGGATGGCCCTGCTCCAGTGGCTCCACTAGGCATTGCCCTAAGTTGGGGCTCTCTGCAGTGGCCCTGACCCTAGGGCTCTGCTGGGCACTGCCCTAATTGGAGCTCTCTGTGGTAGCCCCACTCCTGCAGCAGGTCCAAAGCGTGGGCCTCAAGGTTCTCTGAGGCACCTTTGAAATCTAGGTGCAGGTAGTCATGCTCCCTCAGTTCATGCACTCTGTACACCTGCAGAGTTAGCACCTTACAAACACCATCAAGGTTTATGGCCTGTATCTTCTGAAGCAGGGACCCAAGCCCCACTGAGGCACATTTGAGGCACAGCTAGTGACACTAAGGAATGCTGCTCTGAAATTCAGGGAGCAGAAACTTGAGAAGGCCCTGAGCAGTGAGCTCTGAGGTCCCTCTCTTGAAATCATTCTGCACTCCGGGCCTGTAATGGGAGTGGCAGCCTAGAACAACTCCAAAATGCCTCTGGAGTCATTCTTCCATTGTCTTAATGAATAGCACCTGACTTCCACCTATTTATACTAATCTTCTTTTCAAGTGTAGCTTTGTCACACCCGTGGTATTCTCTCCCAAACTCACTTTGTCATTCTTTATATGGCCAGGCTAAGAGTTTTTCAACTCTTTAAATTCTGCTTCTCTTTTGACTATAACTTCTGTCTTTAATTATTTTCTCTCTTTTCAAATTTCACTATAAGCAGCTGAGAAAAGCCATGTGGCACCCTGAACACTTTGCTTAGAGATTTCTTCTGCCAAATATCCTAGTTTATTGCTCTTAAGTTCTGCCTTCTACAGAGCATTAGGACATGGACATAATGCAGCCAAATTCTTTGCCACTTCATAACAAAGATGGCCTTTCTTCCAGTTTTCAATAAGATATTCCTCATTTCCATCTAAGATCTCATTAGAATGACCTTTACTTTCCATCTTTCTACCAGCGTTCTGATCATAACCACTCAGATCATCTTAAGAAGATTCAGGCTCTGTTTACAGCTCTCCTCATCTTCTGAGCTCTCACCAGAATTACCATGGCAATGTAGGCTTTTTCTAGCCTCCACCGCTACAATCTTCCAGCATCCACCCATTACCCAACTTCTTGGTACAAATTTGTTTGGCCTGCTATAACAAAATACTCTGTGTAGTTTATGAAGAATAGAAATGTGTATCTTACAATTCTGGAGGCTGTGAAGTCCAAAATCAAGGTGCCAGCAGGTCTAGTGTCTGGTGAACACTGTTTCCAAGATGGTGCCTTATTACTGTATCCTCACATGATGGAAGGCAGACCAAGAGAACACTTCCTTCAACCTTGAACGCTTTTATAAGGGTGCTCATTCCATTTATGTAGGCAGAGCCCTCATGACTTAATGACTTCCCAAAGGCCACATCTCTTTTTGTTGCATTGGGAATTAAGTTTCAACATGAGTTTTAGAGAGGACACAATCATTGAAATCATAACACACAAGCTCAAAGATGTGTTATGTAGGCGCCGATGATAAAGCCTAGAGACTGTAATGATCCTGGGCATTTGAAATTGCTGAGAGATACGTAATAGGAATATGAAGAAATAGGTAAGAAATAAACTTTTTTTCCCATAGCTCGCAGGCAATACATTCTCATTATAAAGAAAAAAAGTTTTGCATGATCAGCATGAAAGAAGAAATCATGAATTGCACTTAGCTAGGACAGAATGTAAGATTACCCTGCATTTAAAAACCGGAAAATCTGCACACACTGGAGATCCTTATTTGAGCCTGATGATGTGATAATAAACTAGAGCTGTTTTAACCACTTTTTGTCTTGTTTTGTTTTCTATAAGACAATTTGCCTCTTGGCCTGCACCATTCCACCAAAACTACCCTTCAGAGGTCACTAGTATCTTCCTCAGCACTGCCAAATCCAATAAACTTTTTCTAGTTCTCGCCTTGATTGACCTAATTCAGCACGGTTGACGACTCTCACTGCAAAGTTATCCTTTCACAAGCCTCCCTCTTCTGCTTCTCTAACATTTTCGACAGATTGTTTTTTGTGTGTTTTAAATCACCTCTTATAAAGACTCTCATCCCATGCCTTCACTACGGGGGAACCTCAGGGTTTTGTCCTCAGCCATATGTATTTTGTTTTAATCTAAACTCCTCATGCCCCAAACTATAGCACTGGCTGTTCCAGCACACCATGAACAGGAGGTTCTGCCCTCTATGCCTTTGTTCATGCTTCCTCCTTTGCCTGTAACATCCTTTCCTCTCCCTTCTTTTCTGTCTATGGAAACCACTTCCTTCAATATCTAGTCAAGTGTTACCTCATTGGTGAAAGTGTTCCCTGATTTGCTGTCTCAGTTAGCATTTTTTGCAAAAATCACTCCAAAATGTAGTGGTTTAAAACAGCAACCATTTATTTAACTCATATTTGATGGGTTAGAAATTTAAGCTGAGCTCAACTAGGCAGCTCTTCTGTTTCCTGCAGTCTCAGCTGGGATTTTTTGTGTGTCTGTGCTTAGCTACTGACAGGCTAGTGTTGGGGATTCTTAGCCAGGAGACCTGGCCTCTGCTCCACATGGTCTCTCATCCTCCAGCAAGCTATCCCAGGCTTGCTCACATGGTGGCATCAGGGTTCCCACAACAAGAGAGGAAGTACGTAATAGCTCTTTAGGCCTAAACTCAGAACTGGTACACTGTCACTTCTGATCCATTCCATTGGCCAAAACAAGTCACAAGGCCAGCCCAAATTCAAGGGGTACAGAAATAGATTCCATATCTGCATGGGAAATTACAAGGGCATGGACACAGGAAGGGGATAAATTTGTAACCAGTTTTTGCAACATACCACACTCCCTTATACAAAAGGGACACTAATCACTCTCTTCCCATGCAATATTGCTCAAATCCCAAGTGCAATATTATGTTATTCACTTAGCTGTACTCCTTTCAAAGAAAAAATATCCTAGTGGACTACTACTATGCCATCTACATTTCCCTATAGTTGGAGTTGGAACAGAGAAGCCATATTTTATTTATCTTTGTATACGTATAGCTCCTAGCGCAAGGTTTGATACCAAGTAAGTGTTCAGTGTATACTTACTAAATGCTGATTAAAATAAATGGATGACTTTTTTTATCCAAAAGTGGTTTCTGTAATTAACTGTAATTGTTTTTGCAGAGTTAATGGTGGTCAGTCTTTTTATCAAAGATTTAAAAACAATGGTAAATACTTCTTAATTTCATGTTCCCAGATTTCTTGAAGTTTACAACTTTGTCTTTACAAAAGTGCTTCTCAGATTTTAAAAAGTCTAGAATCCTTTTACGTTTTGTTTTGTTTTGTTTGAGAGATGGAGTCTTGCTCTGTCGCCCAGGCTGAGTGCAGTGGCACAATCTTGGCTCACTGTAACATTCACCTCCCGGGTTCAAGCAATTCTTCTGCCTCAGCTTCCCAAGTAGCTGGTGAGGGGTGAAGACAGCTGGGCTTCTGGGTCAGGTGGGGACTTGGAGAACTTTTCCATCTAGCTAAAGGATTATAAACACACCAATCAGCGCTGTGTCTAGCTAGAGGTTTGTAAACTCACCAATCAGCACTCTGTAAAAATGCACCAGTCAGCACTCTGTGTCTAGCTAAAGGTTTGTAAATGCACCAATCAGCACTCTGTAAAATGGACCAATCAGCAGGACATGGGTGGGGCCAAATAAGGGAATAAAAGCTGGCCACCCGAGCCAGCAGCACAACTTGCTCAGGTCCCCCCTTCCACGCTGTGGAAGCTTTGTTCTTTTGCTCTTCACAATAAATCTTGCTGCTGCTCACTCTTTGGGTCCACACCACCTTCAAGAGCTGTAACACTCACCATGAAGGTCTGTGGCTTCACTCCTGAAGTCAGTGAGACCACAAACCCACCAGAAGGAAGAAACTCCGGACACATCTGAACATCTGAAGGAAAAAACTTGGGACACACCATCTTTAAGAGCTGTAACACTCACCGCAAGGGTCTGCGGCTTCATTCTTGAAGTCAGCAAGACCAAGAACCCACTGGAAGGAACCAATTCCAGACACAACTGGGACTACAGGTGCATGCCACCATGTCCATCTAATTTTTGTATTTTTTTTTAGTAGAGATGGGGTTTCACCATATGTTGGCCCAGCTGGTCTCAAACTCCTGACCTCAAGTAGTCTGCCCACCTCGGCCTCCCAAAGTGCTGGGATTACAGGTGTGAGCCACTGCACCTGGCCTAAACTCCTTTTAAAGAAAAAATGTCCTAGTGGACTACTGTCGTGTTGACATAAATTACTGATATTATGCCACTCAACATGTACAAACATAAAATTTGATATAACTCTTGTAACTCTTAAATAACTATAAAAAACCAATATAAAAACTGCAAAGCCAATAAAATTCCAATTAACATTAATTTAATGTGACACATAATCTTGATTTGCTAAAATTAAATCACTGCTTACAACAAGAACGGGGATTGATTTGTTATTGTGCAGGTTCATTTGAGTTGGTATGCCTATAATAAATATTGTAGGGGCATGCCCCTGTGTTCATAATCTCAGGTGTACCTGAAAATCATTTTCTTCATTACTTCAGTGACTCAATTTAATTTCTCTTTTCAGCTGTCATCTGCCATGACAGTTGAAACTTAATCTCAGTCAGTTGAGGGTTTGTCTTGCTTCTCTCCATGACTGCACTTAAGTTCTGTTGTTCTTAGATGGTACCAAAGTGTATTGAGTTGGGAGAGGGATGTATAGTAGGAGAAAGGGTGGTGGAACAGAGAAGGTCACAGTCTAATCTTCAAATCCTCCACCCACACCAGTGCTTGTGGAGAAACCCATTGTCAACATATGCTAGTTACCATGAAGAATTCCCTCATTTCTATCCATTGCACTCCTTCAGTTTCCCAGTGCTCTCTTCCCATGTCTACGCCTAGCTGAGGCACAGAAATGTGCATCACACGGTCAATCATTCCATCTTCCCAGACATACTCAATAGCCATAATCCATGTGAGTTTTGCCACCTCCAGAGGACTCTCTAACCCTAGAAGCCAAGTCCAGATATCCTCTACTCTCGGGTTCCCCACATATATGTTAAGATTTTTCATTCCCTACACATTCTGTATAGGAATCAAGATGCACAGGAAAGTTGAAGGATGATAGGGCTCTTCTAGCCTGTCTGCTAAAAACTGTATAGACGAAAACAATTGTTTAATATTTTAAAAATATTGAGTCACATTGCCATTTGCTGTTTGACAACTTAGTTATCCCTTCACTTTTATCTACTCAAACTTCTACTCTAGCACACCGTGGCATCATTCAGCTGTCACTTGGCATTAACATTCATATTCATATACAATCTGCCTATTTTTCTCACAAACACATAGCAAACTCGGGCACTGAAATCAAGTGGAAACATTCTACCATATTTCCATAAAAATAATGCAGACATATAAATAATCTAGAATATTCATTTGTTGAAGAGGAGGGGTGGCGTGAGTTTGGATTCCAAATGAAAATATATTATCTGAAAAATTTTATAAAGAACTCTCAGGGGTCTAAGAATACATGTTTTAGTCTCAGGAGGCTGGGAACTCCACTTTGAAAAACATAGAATTACAACAACCTTCTCTTTTTTCAACCCACTTTCATGAAAAGAGATAAGTTCAAGACTGGTAAGTGGTTTTTAGTTTGATTATCTTTTAGTTTTACTTTCAGATGACATTTTGTGGACCTATATTACATCATCAGTGAGACACTTCCAGTTATCCCTGTCATATGTCTTACTTCAGGGAAAGACCATTCTTAGTTTCTGCAAACCTACCCAGTGTTATTGCCTGCTTCCTGGCCTCTGCCTGGAAAGCATAGTGTTTGATCCTTTTCTCCATGCAATGCAAATTCTTATTAATTTTAGCATTTTACTTTTTTCTGCTATTATTCCTCAGTTTTTGTCAAACTCATTTTTACCTTCTGTCCATAAATTGCATTTGTTTAGCCCAGGTTTCTCTTCTCCACAATTAGAAATTTTGGTTAAAGAGTCTGGGAATCATATGGCCAATATGCACAAAGGTGAGCTTGTGATTAACGCCCTCTGGTGTATAAAAGGGAAAATATATAACATTAATTAAAGCTTTGAGAAAACTTCAGAAAACTTTGCTAAGTGTCTTTAATCTAATTCTGCCGTTTAATTAATGAAAATCTATTGCCCTAGGTGCTGATATGGTATGTAAGATAATCAAGGAGTAAAACAATGTTTGCTGTTTATCTTATCTGTGTCTGCAAGCACTGGAATCTTGGCAAGTTACTGTTGGATTCTGGTCTTTCAGATATCCTTTGATAACAATGCCAAAAGGTGTGTACTTTTTAACTTGAGTGTTCTTAAAGATAACAGAAAAACTTAGTTTCGGATTACTTCCCTCCTACCCTTGGTACATCTTTAAGCACCAAGTATATGTTTAATAAGTATTTCTACATATTAAGGCAGTGAACTGCCAAATATTGAAAAAGGCACTCCTGGCTTTCAAGGAGTTCACAGTATAATAAACTAGTAGGCAATGTGAAAGTTATTTATTCATTAATTTACTAAATACACATACTCTTACACACAAACATACATGCACTCGCGCACTGATATGGTTTGGATCTGTGTTCCCGCACAAATCTCATGTCAAATTTAATCTCTGATGTTAGAGGTAGGACCTAGGGGTAGCTGAGTAGTTTCTAATGGTTTAGCACCACCCTCCTTGGTGCTGTCATTGCAATAGTGAGATCTGGCTGTTTAGAAGTGTTAGCACCTACTCCCTCTATCTCTTGCTCCTACTCTGTCTATGTAAGATGTGCCTGTTTCCCCTTGGCCTTCCACCACGATTTTAAGTTTCCTGAGAACTCCCAAGAAGCTGTGCAGATGCCAGCATCATGTTTCATATACAGCTGGCAGAACCTTGAGCGAATTAAACCCTTTTTCTTTATACATTACCCAATCTCGGGCATTTCTTTATAACAATGCAAGAATGGAATAATACATGCACACAGCATTTACAATATGTTAGTCAGTATTCTAAACCCTTTAAAAATAATTTAAGTCTCATAACCATCCTATATGGTAATTACTATTATCTCCATCTTGGTGAAGTGGTTTATTCAAGGTCATACCATTATTAGTGGAGGAGTTGGATTTGAACCCAGAGAATCTAGCTCCAGAACACTTGCCACATACGCTGCCTCCAATGTTTCCCCCAAGTGTATTTTTACAAAAAATGTTCAATGGAAAGAGTAATTTTAGGAAACATTTCATCCTATCTAGCATATTAAGAAGTCCAACTAAAGGAACCTGTATAGCTTTACTTAAACTGAATATCCAAATGTATTTAATTTCAATTTATGAAGACCTCTCAATAGGTAAGAAAATAATCAGAACTAATATTTTCTGAGAGTATCCCATGTGCCAGGAGCTGAAAAGCATTATGCTACATTCAGCTAGAGATGGATAATCTCTACAGCCGGAATGCTTTGGTTCAAACCCCAGTGCTAAGGTACTGTTAGATAGTCTAGGTTAGACTCTGTTGTGCTAACAAATAAATCCTGAAACAAAGTTTAATGTAGATGTATCTGATGAAGAGGTTGTCTAGCAGTTCTCTTCTAAGCAATGACCTAAGACCTAGGACTTTATTTTTTAAGTCTTGCAGCTCCACCATCATCAAAAAATGACTTCAATGTTGCCAGAGAAAAAGAAAGAGGGAAAGCAACAGTTTGTGTGTTTTATAGCCAGGCCTGGATATAATATACATTATTTCTGCCCACTTTTTTATTAGACCAAAATCAATCATACAGCCTCTGCCTATCCACAGCGTGGACTAGGAAATGTAGCCTTTCAGTATACTCAGGAAAGTGGTAACTGGTTTTAGTGAACACATAACACTGTCTCTGCCACACAATTTGCTAGCCATGTAACTTTGGGCAAGTTACTGAACTCCTTTGTGCTTCAGTTTCCTTGTCTATAAAATGGGAATGTATCTCACTGGATTGTTATAAGGGTTAACTGAGCTACTATCTTTAATCATTTAGAATTGCATATTAATTTGGGACATTGATACATGTGTTCAATCACATATAATCCTAACTCAAAGGCAAATATTACTATCTCTACTTTTAGACATGAGGAAAGAGAGCTTCAGAGACAATAGGTGACTTGCCTACAATTAATCAGTTGCTATATTAGTTAGAGTTCTCCAGGAAAAGCCAATAGCATATAGATGAAGAGATTTAGAAAGAAATTCTCCGCCGGGCGCGGTGGCTCACGCTTGTAATCCCAGCACTTTGGGAGGCCAAGGCGGGCAGATCACGAGGTCAGGAGATCGAGACCATCCTGGCTAACACGGTGAAACCCCATCTCTATCAAAAATACAAAAAATTAGCTGGGCATGGTGGCGGGCGCCTGTAGTCCCAGCTACTCGGGAGCCTGAGGCAGGAGAATGGCGTGAACCCGGCAGGCGGAGCTTGTGGTGAGCCAAAATTGCGCCACTGCACTCTAGCCTCGGTGACAGAGCAAGACCCCATCTCAAAAAAAAAAACAAAAAACAAAAAAGAATTCTCTCTTACTCAGGAAAGGATCAATCCTTTTGTTCTACACAGGCTTTCAACTAATTGGATGAGGCCCACCTACATTATGGAGAGCAAACTTTACCAACTAAAATGTTGATCTCATCCAAAAACCTTTGCCTAATCATCCAGAATATTATTTGATCAAATATCTGGGCACCTCGTGACCCAGATAATTTGACATATAAAATTAACCATCGCAGTTGCCAAGTGCCAAAGCTTTCAGAACCTTTCTTGAATCTTTTGATGCACTCATAGTTTTAAGGGGCCTATTGATTCACATGGAAACTGATCTTCAGATAAATAATTCTTTCATCAAACCAACAATTTTTTTTGCAATCACTTATACTTTTTAGAGCATGGGATAAAGAAGGGCAAGCAAAATGAACCCAGCTCCTGCCTTCATAAAATGTATAGACACTGCAAAAATCAATTACTTGTGCATTTGTAAACCCAAAATCGATCATGTTGGTGTGCTGTCACCCTCCCCATCCCTGCCTTCACATACTCATACACACATATGCTGTCATTCCAGTGGGGCTAGTGCTTCTCGTAAAATGCCTTTTTTTCCCCAATATCCCCAATGCCTCAAATGCCACATGAAATACCAGAAAAGAAGGCATCTGGTCAATTCTCAGAGGAAGCAAGATTGGTTTCTGTGTACCTATTTAATACTGAAAGTCACATCCTAGTCCTCTTCATTGCTTAGTACAACAAAAAATTTCCTAAGTTGAGCATACTTGAAAACTGAGAATTCTAAAGGTCTATAAGTTATTTGGTTCTGGTTCCAGAGTGGTCCAGCAAGATCATAACTATCTCTAATTGGCATTTACTCCCTTAAACTGGTTTTTCTTCCTAGAACCATGCAACACCCAGCAATGTATGAAATGAATTAATGTCATTATCCTAGTAAGAAAGGGAGGGACACAGCAAAGTTGTTTTCAATCTAAACCTTGCAATTGAATAAGCACTGATCAGAAGCATATTGCATTTAACAAAAACACATGCCCAAAATATGTGTTTGAATCATCATCTTTGATTTAAATTCTTATCTCATGGAGAAGAACCCTGTCCAATTTGCTTGTATAAGCAAAATACACTTGGTAAATATAATTGATTTAGAATCAACTAACATTACTGGATACCTATAATGTGAACAGTAACCATATTTTCAAGTATAAAGATAAAGGCACATCACCTAATACATAGTTTGAATTATAAATGTATTTGTGTGAAAATCTTATAAATGAAGAAAAATAACATTGCATGTGGTTTTATAGTGAATGAAGTGCTATTAATGAAAAGCAAAAAAAGAATACATGAAATGATACTGTCCCAGAAAATCTAAGATAGTCTCTATTACTATAGTCTGTTCTAGGCACTTAACAGTCTCAACTCATTTTGAGATTAATTTTAAAAAAATAATGATTCATGAAAATATTTAATAGGACTAATAAATGTTATTAACGAATCCAATTTAATAAATTTTTATTGACCACATAACTGCAGGCTAGTTACTAAGAATATAAAAATAGGTGAATAGCCTCTAACCTCAAGCAGTTTATAATTGAACAAAATAAAACCAAGACATACTTAAATAATCATGACACAAGGCAGATTGTAAATGTGGCTGGAGGTCTCCCCAGTTTAAGCAACTATCTTTTCTGGTAGATTTGGGGAACCAAGATTGCTGCTTCTTTTACAACTCCACAACATTCAGAAAAACCACAAGTCAGGAAAGTCCTGAGTGAAACGGACTCAGGGTTATTAAAAATTTTTGCAATGAATGTTCCTATTGTGGATTCAGATATGACACTTAATGCCATTACTCTCATGTCTGAGTCCCTAGAGCTGGGTTTCACATCACCCTTTAAGCTCATTTGATGAACGATTCCCTCCCCTATCCTCCATCTAAGCTGATCAATGGTCCCTACTCCTACTGGTTATCCAAAATGGTTACCATAAAACGTATTCTTTTTTACCCTCTGCCTATTAATTATTAATGGGGAAAAAGTTATGAGAATAAAACTTGCAGGCATTTGTAGTTTGCAAGAGTGAACTCATACAATTTTAGAACTTATGGGTTTGACTGCATTTACATCAGAGATGAGAGTAAATGTGGTGTCTGGCCTTTCTTATTCAGCATGGGCCAGAGGATAAGTGGGTGCAAAATGTCTTGTGAGTTTAGGAAAGGAGAACAACAGAAAGGTTTTGTGAAGGAGATGGCTTTGAGATGGTGTTGAAAAGCTGGTGGGATGTAGGAAAGGAATGTTGGAGGAGGGTTTTTCTAGGCAGAGAGAGAAAGGCCAGCAAAGGATCAGGAACAGGAAAACATGACCAGGAAATTGAGAATAGACTATGTCTAAGTAAAATATAGAAAACAAAAAATGGAGACTTCTGGTTTTAAAATAGCTGCACAGAAGCAAGCTGGCTTCACTTCTCCCCACTCCCCCATAGAAAACCAAAAACAAATATACAGTGCTGAGATAATCACCAGGAACAACCCAGAACACAAATATGAAGATGAGACAGTTCCTGGCACCAAAGATAAGTGAAAAAACTACAAGCAGATGGTAAGAGAATTGGAATTCCACATCTGCAAAGCCCCTAACCCCATTCTGTCCAGCATCAAGAGGTGGATAATCTCCCCCAACTCATTTTCTACACTAGAAAAAGTGAGACTGAGGTGGTCAATCAGCTTCCCCACCATCTTGAGTTCTCTTTCAGTAAATATGTCCTTGCCTTAACCTACAGGAAGCATTGTTACTGCCTAAAGGAAAAAAAAATATCTCTGGGAAAAGGCAGAGACAAAGGGGGCAGGTGGGACTACCAGCCCTGGAAACTCTGGTCTGTAATTTCACCAAAGGAGATGCCAAGTCAGAGTGGCTGATTTGCAGCACAAACCCCTAGCCAGGCTTCTCACAATGTCAAAATAATCCCTTTGGGGCCTCCCTTATTTAGATAGTGCTCCAATCATTTACTAGAGCCAAGGTTTACCTAAGGTACCACTTAGACCCAAAAAGGAAGCAACAATGTAGCGATAAAGATTTGTTAAGCAAACATATTCAATTAAAAAAAAAGCCAGACAGAAATATGAAATAACCAAATTCTTCAATGAAAAGACATGTATGTTTAGACATATACCCAAAAGAAACAACAACAAACAGGGATCTATGACCTTCCAAAAGAACAAAGCAAAAATCCAGTGACTACATGTAACACAGCAATATGTGAGCTCCCTGAAAAAGAATTAAAAATAGCCATTTTAAGAAAACTCAGTGCTCCCCAGGATAATACAGAAAAGCAAATCAGAAATTTATCTGAAAAATGTAACAATCAGATTGAAACAATAAAAAAGAAACTAAACAAATTATAAAACTGAGAGGTACACTTGCTGAACTGAAAAACTCATTAGAGGATCCCAACAGCACAATGAACCAGGTAGAGGAAAGAATCAGAGAACTCTGAGATCAACTATGTGAAAATATACAATCAGAGTAGAAAAACGAATGAAAAGGAATAAAGATCATCTACAAGATATAGAAAATAACCAAATCTAAGAATTATTGATGTTCAAGAGGGAGCTGAGCAACAGCAAGTACAAAACTTCATCAAAGAAATAACAGAACACTTTCCAAAACTTTCAAAAAAGATAAATATCCAGGAACAGGGAGGTCTGAGAACAACAAATAGATTCAATCCAAATAAGACTACCCAAAGGCATATAATAATTAAATTCTGAAAAGTCAAGGACAAACATAGGATCCCACAAGAAGCAAGAGAAAAGAAGTAAATCACCTATAAAGAAGCTTCTATTCATCTGGCAACAGACTTTTCAACAGAAACCGTGCAAGGCCAGGAAAGAGTGGACTAACACTGTTAAGTGTTATTCTAATAACAGTCTAAGCACTAAGTGCTCAAAGGAAAAAAATGCCATTCAAGTATATTGTATTGAGCAAAATTATCCTTCAAATATGACGGAGAGAGATAGTCTTTCCCAGACAAACAAAAGCTGAGATAATTTACCACCACCAGATTGGTCTAACAAGAAATGCTGAAAGGCATTTTTCAATCTGAAAGAAAAAAACGCTAGCAATAAAAAGAAAAGTTTTCAAACCCACTAATAAAACTAAGTACACAGAAAAACCTACAATAGTCTATTACTGTAATTGTAGTGTGCAATTCACTCATAACTCTATATAAAACCCCAAAGTTAAACCTATCAAAAGCAATAGCTATAGCAACCTGTTAAAAGATACATAATATAAAAATGTGTAAATTGAAACAAGTAAGTCAAATGCTGAGAAAATAGAGTTAAAGTGTAGAATTTTTTGTGGGTTTTTTTTTTTTTTGCCTTGGTTTGGTTTTATTCATTTCTTTGTGATCTAAATTATCATCTATTTAAAATAACATGTTATATCAATACTATGTTTTTGTAAGCCTCATAACCACAATGCAAAAACATATAATAGATTCACTAAAAATAGAAAACTACTAAATAAAGCATACTATTGGAGAAAATTACTTAAACATATAGGAAGATTGTAAGAAAGGAAGGAAGAGAGAAATCTAGCAGCAGCCAGAAAAAAAAGTAATAAAATGGCAACAGTAAGTTACTTACTTATTAATAACACTGGATGTAAACAGTCTCAATTCTCCAAGTAAAAGGTATAGAGTGGCTGAATAAATAAAGAAAACCCAACTATATGATGCCTTCAAGAAACCCAATTCACTGATGAAGACACACATAGACTGAAAGTGAAGGGGTAGAAAAAATATTCCATGCAACTGGAAACCAAGAAAGAGCAGGAATGTCTATATTTATATCAAATAAAATTAACTAGGATTATAAACAGACACCAAGAAGATCATTATATTATGAAAAAAGGGTCAATTCAGTAAGAAAATATAACAATTATAAATATCTATACACCCAACAAAGAAGCTCCCAAGTATATAAAGCAAACATTAATAGATCTAAAGGGAAAGACAGATTGCAATGTAATAATAGTAGAAGACTTTAACACCCCACTTTCAGTAATGGAGAGACATAAAGTCAACAAAAAAGCATTGGAGTTAAACTGCACCCCGGATCGAATAGGCCTAACTGGCATTTATGGAACATGTCACCCAACTTCTGCAGAATACACTTTCTTTTCATCAGCATATGGAGGTATATTTTCCAGAATAATCCATATTTTAATCCACCACACAAGTCTGAATGAATTCAAAATAAAAGGAATCATATCGAGTATCTTTTCTGACCACAGTGGAATAAAACTGGAAATCAATAAGAGAAACCTTGGGAAATACACAAACACATGGAAACTAAATAACATGCTTCTGCATGAACGATGGGTCAATAAAAATAAATTAAGAAAATTTTAATAATTTCTTGAAAGAAAATGGAAATACAACATACTAAGATCTATGGCATACAGCAAAGATAGTACTAAGAGGGAATTTATATAATAATAAATGGCTATATCATAAAAGTAGAAGGACTTCAAATAAACAGACTAACAATGCAACTCAATGAACTAGAAAATCAAGAACAAACCCAAAACTAATAGAAGAAAACAAATAATAAAGGTCAGGGGAAAAAATAATGAAATTAAGACCAAAAAATCAGTACGTAAGATAAACAAAATGAAAAGTTGGGTTTTTTTGATAAGACTAACAAAATTGACAAATGCTTAGCAGCACTAAGACAAGAGAGAAGATTCAAATAAAATCAGAAATGAAAAAAGGAGACATAACAACTGAGACCTCAGAAATATAGAGAATCATTAGAGATAATTAGGAACAACTATATGCCAACAAATTGGAAAACTTACAAGAAATTGATAAATTCCTTGACACATACAACCTACCAAGATTGAACCATGAAGAAATAGAAAACTTCCACAAACCAATAACAAATAACAAGATTGATGCCATAATAAAAATGTCTCTCATCAAAGAAAAGACCAGGATCTAATGGATTCGCTGCTGAATTCTACCCGACATCTAAAGAATAATCTCAATCTGAAACTCTTCAAAAAAAAATTGAATAGAGGGAATACTTTCAAACTCATTTACAGAGCCATTATTACCTTGATATCAAAATCAGATAAGGGCACAACAAGAAAACTACAGGTCAATATCGTTGATGAACATAGATGTAAAAATCTTCAACAAAATACTAGCAAACCAAATACAACAACACATTAAAAAGATCATTCATCATGATTAAGTAGGATTCATCACAAGGGTACAAGGATGGTTCAACATGCGCAAATCAATAAACATGATACATCACATTAATATAATCAAGAACAAAAATCATGGTTGTCTCAATAGATGCTGAAAAAACATTTGATAAAATTCAACATCCCTTTATGATGAAAAACTGTCATCAAATTGAATGTAGACAAAAACACAGCTCAAAATAATAAAGACTATATATAAGAAACCCACAGCTAACATTATAGTGAACATAGAAAAATTGAAGGCCTTTCCTCCAAGGATTGTAATAAGACAAGGATGCCCACTTTAGCCACTTTTTGTTCAACACAATACTGGAAGTCTTTGCCAGAGAAATTAGGCAAGAAAAAGAAATAAAGGGTATCCAAATTAGAAAGGAGGAAGTCAAATTAGCTTTGCTCACAGACAACATGATCTTATACCTAGGTAAACCTAAAGAATTAACAAAAAAAATTTAGAAATAATAAACAAATTTGGTAAAGTTGCAGGATATAAAGTCCACATACAAAAATCAGTAGCATTTATAAATACCGACAGTGAACAATCTGAAGAAATAAAGAAAGCAATCCCGTTTACAATACTACAAAGAAAATACTTACGAATCAATCTAACCAAATAGGTGACACAGCTATACAAAAAAACTATAAAACTCTGATGAAAATATTGAAGAAGACACAATTAATATTGTTCAAGTAGACATGCTATCCAAAGTAATTTATAGATTCAACACAATCACTATCAAAATACCAATGACATTATTCACATAAATAGAAAAACAATTCAACATTCATATAGAACCACAAGAGAGCTCAGTCAAAGCAATCCTACGTGAAAAGAATAAAACTGGAGGCATCATGCTCCCTGACTTCAAAATTTACTACAAAGCTATAGTAATCGAAATTGCATGTTACTGGCATAAAAATAGACATAGACCGTTGGAACAGAATAGAGAACCCAAATATGAATTCATGCATTTACAATCAACTCATCTTTAACAAAGGCGCCAAAAACATTTGTTGGGAAAGGACAGTGTCTTCAATAAATGGTGCTGGGATAACTACATGCTACTACTTACTACTAGATAATTACATGCAGAAGAATGAAACTAGACCCCTATCTTTCACCATACACAAAAATCATATTTAAATTGGTTAAAGACTTAAATTTAAAACCTGAAACCATGAAAATATTAGAAAAAAATTGAGCAATGCTTCATTGGTCTGGGCAAAGAATTTTTGTGTAAGACCCCAAAGCACAGACAACCAAAGCAAAAATAGGCAAATAGTATTCCATCAAGCTAAACAGCTTCTGCACAGCAAAAGAAATAAAGTGAAGAGAAAACGTACAGCATGGCAGAAGATATTTGCAAATTGTCCATCTGATAAGGGATTAATAACCAGGATATATAAGGAGCTCAAACAACTCAATAGCAAGAAAAACAAATAATTGATTAAAAATGGGCAAAATATCTGAACAGACATTTCCCAAAAGAAGACATGCAAATGGCCAACAGGTATATGAAAAATGCTCAGTATCACTAATCATCAGAGAAATGCAAATCAAAACCACAATGAGATATCATCTCATTTTAGCTAAAATGACTTTTATCAAAAAGACAGACAATAAAAGATACTGGTGAGGATGTGGAGAGAGGGGAACCCTCATACATTGTTGGTGGGAATATAAATGAGTACTGCCACTATGGAGAACAGTATAGAGGTTCCTCAAAAAACTTAAAAATAGAACCCCTGTATGATCCAGCAGTTCCACTACTGGGTATATATAAAAAGAAAGGAAATCAATATACTGAAGAGATATCGGCCCTCCCATGTTTATTTCAGCACTACTCACAATAGTCAAATATGGAATCAACCTAAGAGCTCATCAATGGATAAATGGATAAAGGAAATCTGATTTATATACATAACAGAATGTGATTCAGCCATAAAAAAATGAAATCCTGTCATTTGCAGCTACATGGATGAAACTAGAGGTAGGCTGTTACCTTAAGTGAAATAAACCATGCACAGAGAGACAAATATTGCATGTTCTCACTCATATTGGAAGTTAAAAAGTAGATCTCATGAAGATAGAGAGTAGATTGGTGGTTACCAGAGGCCAGGAAAACTAGGGAGAAGGGGTAAGAAAGGGGGGAAAAAGAATATAAATGTACATATTACCACTGAATGGTACCCTTAAAAATGGGAAAGATGATAAATTTTGTGTATTTTACCTCAATAAAAAAATAAAAATAGAATTAAAAGATAAAATGAAATGTGATAGGATAAGAAATAGTAAAAAATGGACATTAAAAAAACTTAAAATGTTGATTCAAGTTCCATTCTACAAGGCTCTATGTCAATGTTGTGTTAAATTAATGAATCTTAGTCTGTAAATTTCTGTGTGTAAGCATTATAGCCTCCTTTACTTTCAACTACTCAATTTCTATTTTGGGCCCTATTCTGCTGGGCTGGCAGGAGAATTTAATCCCAGCTTTTTTGTTTCTCTCCTTTTGTTACCCTGAGAAGTTGAGTTGAAATTTAGCATCATGCTAAGGTGCTGGAAGGACCACTGGATCCTTTAGTCTTTCATGAACTCTACTGAAAAGTTGTGGTTTTTCCCAGTGTGTCAGTTCCTGAGATGCTTTCTACAAACCTGATTATGGCTGTATCTAATATAATATGTGGCCACACCCAGCACCTTGCATCTCCAGCAGTGATTCTGGAAAGCACAGGTTTCCACTCTCTAGAGCATCATAAACTTCTTTAAGGTCCTCTCATCTACGGGTAGCACTGCTTGGAAAATGATGCATGACCCTTACCACTATACCATCACTACCACTACCACCATCACCACCATCACCACCACCTCCAACGCTATCACCACTACTACCACCGATGACACCACCATAACCACCCTTCTTTTCCCTAAAGCCCAGGATCAAATTGTTCTTTAGTCTGGAACAATCTTTAGTCTTGAAAATTTTTGACCAAAAAAAAAATTTTAATAACCTAATCTCTCTTTTGATTTATTCTCTGGGGCTTAGGGTTTGGAAGCAAAATTTAGGAAGAATCCCTGATTATTTCTGCATCTCATTCCTGCCCTGAGAAAATGAGCAGAGGGCTGGCTGACTGAGAGAATGAGGAGGTGTATTAGACTGTTACTCCCTTGCTGTAAAAAAGTACCTGAGCCTGGGTAATTTACAAGAAAAGAGGTTTAATTGGTTCATGGTTCAGCAGGCTGTATAGAAGGCCTAACACCAGCCTCTGCTTCTGGGGAGGCCTCAGGGAGCTTTTATTCATGGTGGAAGGCGAAGTAGAAGCAGACACATCACATGGTGAAAGCAGGAGCACACGAGAGAATTGGGGGTGAGGGTGCTACCTGCTTTTAAACAACCAGATCTTGTGTGAACTCAAACTGAGAGCTCACTTATCACCAAGAAGATGGCCAAAGCCATTCATCAGGGATATGCCCCCATGATCCAAACACTTCCCACCAGGCCCCACCTCCAACACTAAGGATTACATTTCAGCATGAGATTGGGGTGAGGCCAAATATCCAAACTATATCAGGAGGGGAAATCAAGGGAATGAAAAAAAGGTATTTAATACATCAAAATAGTATTCAACTAAATATACATGCAATGGAGGATGTGGGAGTCATTGCAAGTTTAAGGAGCACTATAATAATCATCTGGGAGCAGGGCACAGGATGCCTTGGAGGAGGTAGAAAGTGAAATGTAGAGACAGTATTATTATAACAACTCACAGTGAGTCAGGCCAGGGGCAGTGAGAATGGAAAACCACACACAAACATGAGCAACTCCAAAAAGGTAAACCCAATGGGACTTAGCCAATGACTTAATGAACTTGAGGAAGAAAGAAAAAGAAAGGGTTACTAGTAAGAGGTTGGAAGAATAATGATGTCATTTATGAAGAAAAAATATCACGAAGTAGAAGAGCTTATTTATGAGAGAAAAAATTCCTTTTTTACTTATACCCAGTTTTAGATGTAAATATGACCACTAGGCGGAAATTTTCTGGAAATGTTTAAAAATTCAAAATCATGGCTCAGGAAAGAGGCCACATCAGTTAGTTTTGCATGGCACATGTATACATATGTAACTAACCTGCACATGTACCCTAAAACTTAAAGTATAATAAGAATTTTAAAAAAGAGGAGAAAAAAAAAGAAAAACCTTTTACTTTAGGTTCAGGGGTACACATACAGGTTTGTTTAGGTAAACTTATGTCACAAGGGCTTTTTGTACAGATGATTTCATAACCCAGGTACTAAGCCTAGTACCCAATAGTTACTTTACTGCTCCTCTCTGTCCTCCCACACTCCACCTTAAGGTAGGTCCCATTGTCTCTTTTTCCCCTCTTTTTGTCCATGCGTTCCCATCATTAAGCTTCACTTATAAGTGAGAATGTGTCACACTTTGTTTGCTGTACTTATCAAGCTGTACTTGATAAACCTCCAGCTCTATCCATGTTCCTGCAATGGACATGATCTCATTCTATTTTATGGCTGCATAGTATTCCATGTGTGTATATACCACATCTCCTTTTATCCAATCTATCATTGATGGGCATTTAAGGTTGATTACATGTCTTTGCTCTTGTGAAGAGTGCTATGATGAATGTATGAGTGCATGTGTCTTTATGATAGAATTATTTATATTTATTTAGGCATATATCCAGTAATGGGATTGCTGGGTAGAATTATTGTTCTGTTTTTAGCTCTTTGAGGAATCACCATACTGCTTTCCACAATGTTTGAATTAATTTACAGTCCCACCAACAGTATATAAGCATTCCCTTTTCTCCACAACCTTGTCAGCATTGCATCTGTTATTTTTGACTTTTTTTAGTAATAGCCATTCTGACTGGTATGAGATGGTATCTCATTGTGGTTTTGAATTTCTCCAAAGATCAGTGATACTGAGTTTTTCTTATGCTTGTTGGCTGCACATATAACTTTTTTGAAAAATGTCTGTTCACGTCCTTTGTCCACTTTTTAATAGGATTGTTTTTTATCTTGTAAATTTAAGCTCCATATAGATGCCGGATATCAGACTTTTATCTGATGCATAGTTTGCAAAAATGTCCTCCCATTCTGTATGTCGTCTGTTTGCTCTGTTGATAGTTTCTTTTGCTGTGCTAGAGCTCTTTAATTAGATCCCATTTGTCAGTTTTTGCTTTTGTTGCAATTGCTTTTGGCATCTTCATCATGAAATATTTGCCTATTACTATGGCCAGAATGGTATTTCCTAGGTTGTCTTCCAGAATTTTTATAGTTCAGGATTTTATATTTAAGTCTGTTATCCATCTTGAGTGGATATTTATATGTGGTATAAGGAAGGGGTCCAGTTTCAATCTTCTGCATGTGACTAGCCAGTTATCCCAGTACCATTTATTGAATAGGGAGTCTTTTCCCCATTGCTTATTTTTGTCAGCTTTGTCGAAGATCAGACAGTTGTACGTGTGCAGAGTTATTTCTGGGCTCTCTATTCTGTTCCATTGGTCTTTGTGTCTGACTTTTTTTTTTTTTTTTAACCAATACCATACTGTTTTGGTTGCTGTAGCCCTGCAGTATGGTTTGAAGTTGGGTAACATGATGCCTTCTGATTGTTTTTGCTTAGGATTGCTTTGGCTATTCAGGCTCTTTTTTTGGTTCCATATAAATTTCAAAATAGTTTTTTTCTAGTTCAGTGAAGAATGTCATTGGTAGTTTAATAAAAATAGCATTGAATCCATAAATTGCTTTGGGTAATATGTCCATTTTAACATTGATTCTTCCTATCCATGAGTATAGAATGTTTTTCCATTTGTCTGAATCATCTCTGATTTCTTTGAGCACTGTTTAGTAATTATCATTGCAGAGATCTTTCAGTTTGCTGATTAGCTGTATTTCCAGGTATTTTCTTTTTATGGCAATTGTGAATGTGATTGAGTTCCTGATTTGGCTCTTGGTTTGACTGTTGTTGGCTTATAGGAATGCTAGTGATTTTTTGCACAGTGATTCTGTATCCTGAAACTTTGCTGAAGTTTATTAATCAGCTGAAGGTGCTTTTGTGCTGAGACGAGGGAGTCTTCTAGATATAGAATCATGTCATCTGTAAACAGGGATAGTTTGACTTCCTCTCTTTTTATTTGGATGCCCTTTATTTCTCTTGCCTGATTGCTCTGGCCAGCCCTTCCAATACTGCATTGAATAGGAGTAGGGAGAGAGGGCATCCTTCTGCCAGTTTTCAAGGGGAATGCTTCCAGATTTTGCCCACCCAGTATGATGGCTGTGGGGCTGTCATAGCTGGCTCTTATTATTTTGAGGTATGTTCCTTCAGTACCCCCTTTGTTAGAGTTTTTAAGATAAAGGGTTGAATTTTATTGAAAGCATTTTCTGCATCTATTGGGATGATCATGTGGTTTTTTTCTTTATTTCTGTTTATTTGATGAACCACATTTATTGATTTTTCACATATTGAACCAACCTTCCATGCCAGGGATTAAGTCTACTTGATCTTGGTGGATTAGCTTGTCATTGTGCTGCTAGATTCAATTTGCTGGTATTTAGTTGAGAATTTTTGCATCAATGTTCATCAAGGATATTGGTCTGCAGTTTTCCTTTTTTTGTCTCTGCCAGGTTTTGGTATCAGGATGATGCAAGCCTCATAGAATGAGTTGGGGAGGAGTTCCACCTCCTCATTTTTTTTTTTTTTTTTTTTTTTGGAATAGTTTCAGTAGGAATGGTACCAGCTCTTCTTTGTACATCTGGTAGAATTCAGCTGTGAATCCATCTGGTCCTGGGCTTTTTTTGGCTGGTAGGCTACTTATTACTGATTAAGTTTTGGAGCTTGTTATTGGTCTGTTCAGGGTTTCAATTTCTTCCTGATTCAGTCCTGAGTGGGTGTATGGGTCAGGGAATTTATCCATTTCTTCTACATTTTCTAGTTTGTGTGCATAGAGGTGTTCATAGTAGTCTCTGATGGTTATTTGTATTTCTGTGTGGTTACAAACCAGATGTTTCAAAGCCTTTGTAGAATACAGTCATATGTGAGTTAATTAATTTAATTCAAATAAATTATGACAGGCTAGAAATACAGAATGGCATCTGTAGTTATAGGAAATAATTTTTTATATATGGTTATAGAAAGAATATGTAAATGTAGTAGATGGGAAAAAAACAGGAGAAATGATACAGAGATTCAAGAGATGAGACATTTAAGGCGGATGGATGGCCATCTGTGCAAATAACTTTAGAACCTTCAAAGTAAAGAACTCAAAGCTACTCAATGAATTGGAGATGTAAAAAGGTTACTGGACGTGCTCCTGAGACTAACTTCAGCAAGGTATTAGGGTGTGGAGGCATATTGCAAGAAATTCAAACCTGCAAAGATGGTGTGTAGATGTATGGACCCTCTTTCAGAAAATGTACTATAAATAAAAAGGGAGAAATGAGGCTAAAAAACTGATTCAGAAGGAACGACAAAGTGATGGAGATAAAAGAACTCCAACTCATTTACCCAAATTGTTTGGATTTTGGTTTAATTGGCCACTAATTTATGGCTCCCAGATCTTTGCAGAGTCCACTAACTGCCTAGACTGCTTTCTTCTATCCCTCCCTCCTTAATCTCTGTAAGCATAAGTTTTCTCATTTGTACATTGAGGCTAATAATTCCTATCTTAAGTGTTATGAGGAAAATAAATCAGGCTGTGAAAGGGCCTAGATAAGTGCCTGTCACATACTAGATGTATAATAGTATTTCACTCAGAATTGCAATTAGCAGAAAAATATAATCCACATAAAATGACCATGAGGCAATAGGAAAGTAATTAATGTTAATATTGGAGAGGCAATGATTGGTGCTAGTATTAAGTTGCTTATACCCCTGAGAAGAAAAGAACAGCCTAAAACAGAGCCTCTCCCAAGGCAGAGAGTGAGAAATGGACCAAAGGAAATGACAACTGAAAGGGGTACTTACGAGTGCTGGGAGGGTGCAGGGGGAGTTCCTTCCTAATCTTCATCAGACCTTCAAGCCATTTCAAATAAGCCTACATTGTTAATGAAAACTTAGCCTCAATTGTGGTCCTGTTCTTCCAAAAACTGGAAGAACTCTGACCTCCTATTTACCCAAACGTTTAGGGAGCAATAGGATGGAATATAGCAAAGTGTGAGATAACTCTGGGCCGGGGTCACGGGGAACTACTCCTTGTTCTGCCTCTTAGTGACAGCTTAGTGACCTTGGAACAGTCCATGTAACTCCTTTGCTCCTCTGTTTCCTTCTCTCCAAAACAAAAGCATTCCATTAGACTCATAGTTTTCCACAAGGTTCTCCACATTGCCCCACAGGGGGACATTTTGACCATGTGGGAGAAAAGTTCTGCTTGTTGCAAGGATTGGGCAGTGCTACTGGCATTTAGCAGGTGTGGATGGGGACGCTGAATGTCCTGGATGCTTAGCATAGTCTGGCACAACCAAGAACTGTCCTCCATCCTGCACAGCTTTCTAATGCTCTTCTGACATTGAGGTAGGTGAAAACCCTTGTTATTAATAAGCCTAACACCTAACTCTGTTTTACAGAGTTTATGTTACAGAGTTTAACTCTGTTTTACAATTTTTATGCATATGGATCCTACTATCTAGTTTCTATTCTAATATCCACCTGTCCCTTCTGCTCTTGCGTTTTTCTTTTTGCTTATACAGAATGGCTCCAGATCTTCTTTCAAATCTTAATTTATTCACTGTAAAGTAGTACAAGCCTCTGGCTAATTCAACATGTCTTCAAGACTGGCATATCAGATCTGTGCATTTATATATTGAATATAAATATTATCATAAATGACTCATTTTACTTCTCACTTTTAGTTAGGGCATTTTTAGTTATATGAGTATATAAATTATGGTATGAATTTTATTTTAGGGTAGTACAGGGGTGTTACAAAATATTTGTTATAAAACGTGCTCTTGGGTCTGAACATTTGAAAGCTACTGGACTGAATGCTTTGAGGTTCCCATCCCCTCTAAAATTCCACGACTTACCATTTCTCCACATTATCTTCTGCTGAGGGCAAACTACAGAAAAAAGTAGAATATTTTCCTTGTAACACTCTATACTATACTGTATGCTTGATTGTACTTTTCAGCAATGATGGTGATGTGGGTGTTAACCTGTCCCCTCCAGAAAATATCCACTATTTAAGTAAATTATAACAAATAATGGAAACTGAGTTGAACTACATCCATATCTACTACCAATTTCTTTACACTTAAGCAGGACTCATGCAGGGCATCTCAATTATGCTGATTTTCAATGATATATGAAGATTACTCTCCTGTTAATAGTTCTGTGAACCTCATGCCTTATTTTCTTTGCCTCAGTGAGCTTCTACACTGTTCTTGTTGAAAGACACTTCTTAATTTGTTTTGCCATCAGAAGAGATAAGTGAAACTATTTTTCAGGAAACACAGAAACTGTTGATCAAGCTGAAATGGCATGTCAAATAAAGACAGATGAAATAACCTGTGTTTGGTTACTGTCTTTCTCAAGGAGAATAATCACCACCTGGGAGCTATATGCAATTCTGCAGCAGTTGAACAATCTAAGTCATTTATTTTTGTTTCATCTCTGAAAAAAATTGCCACGGCAGAAAGTACAGAAACAATGCATATTTTAAATAATGAATACTTCATTTTCCCCTCTTTTTTATTGCAAAATATAAGTTCTTCATTTTTCTATAACCAGACTAAATTTGTTTTACCCACCACCACCTCCAACTGATGGCACAATACCTAATTGACTCAATTCCAAGACAATTTTGTCAAATCAGTGACCTCTAAATCATTTGGGTTTAAGACTCACTCATTTTTAACATTGTCTCCACCCCTTATTCTACAGGATGTAGCATTGGTAGGAGGAGGCTATCCACTCCTCTGTCCTGATCTGCCCTATAAGGGCCTGTGCTGAGGCCATGGGCACTCAATAATGTTGATATCTGCTGGGAAGCCACTTCCCCCATCAGGCTTGCATTGTCCATACGGCTATCCAAAGATACATTGCCCAGTCATGATGAAATGGGAGAGTTCCCTGACCCTCTTGTGGGACTTGCAACAGGGGTGTGGCTTGTTTGCTTGGCTGCCACATGCCCAAACCCCTTCCTTACAGGAGGGGGAGCACGCAGACAGGCAGGTGCAGGAGCCAGGACAAGTACTTTTGGGTTCCAGCCCCACAGTAGCATCTGGGGTGTATTACAATTAATGCTCTTTTAGCAGCTGCTGTCCATGGACAGCTAAGTGTTAACCAGTCAGGGTGACAGCCTTTTATACACTGCTTGGTACCCAGGTCCTTGTCCACCATCCAAGAACAATCAGATCACACAGAACTGAAGTATGGGGGATGCAGGGATTTTATTGAGTGATGGAGAGCTGGAAAGGGGATGGAGTGGGAAGATAATCTTCCCCTGGAGTTCATCCATCCCATGGACAAGAGGCAGGGAAATCCTGGGTAGAAGAGGGTGGTTCCCCAGCAAAGGCCCCACCTTCAAGCCTGGAAATCTACAGCCCTAAATGGAACCAGGCATTCCTGTTTGCGCACCCAAATGTTGCCTTTTCCAAGACCACTCTGGCCTACCATGCTCCTATCCTGTGCCCATATGAACCCCAAGCTCCATTGGCAGAGTGGCAGAATGGCATGGCAGAGAGAGAGAGAAGAGACGGAGCATCTGAACATCAAGAGGAGTTCAGCTGGGCATGGTTGGAGAGGAGATTGGCCGCAGAATGGCCGAACTTCAGGGGAAGATTTATCTTCCCATTCCATCCCCTTTCCAACTCCCCATCCCTCCCGCTGAAAGCCACCTCCATTACTCAATAAAATTCCCACATTCACCATCCTTCAATTCCGTGTGACCTGATTCTTCCTGGACACCTGACAAGGACCCGGGTACCAAGAAGGCAGGGTCTAAAAGACTGTCATCCTGACTCTCCACTGATCTGGTTAACACTTAGCCATCCACATGGCAACTGCTAAAGGACCATAGCCATTTCTGAGTCCTTCCTGCTCTCAGTGCCTCACTCAAGACACTCTTTACCATCAATGAAAATATGAGTCCGCTTCCCAAACAGCCATGGAGTTAAAAAGAATCCAGATGGGGTTACTCTGACCCATCTGCCTAGGCGCTGCATGCAGCTATCTCTGATGGGTTGTTTTGGCATAAGGATGCTTCCATGAGAAAAGACAGCCTTCAGGGAAAGCCACCCAAGGGTGGCATTCACCTCCTTTTCTCACGGATCTCCAAACTTAAAGGGGGGCATAAGATTCCTTCATCTCTTTCCTCTGCCCAAGACTTGGCCCATAGGAAAAAACAATGAAGCACACAGCTTCCCACATCAGGATCTAAGTCTCTTGCTTTATGTCCAGGTTCTCTGTCTCTCTCCCCACCTCCACACTCCACAGGTTCCTATCTAATTTTGATCGGCAAATGAGGAAACATACTTCTCTCATTCACTGTCTTTCACAGATTTTTTCCTGTCTTAAAAGTAATTTAAGGCTTTGAGGAATGTTGACACCTTTGTTGACCCCTTCCTCTTTCATTTACAAGTATGAAGTAAAATGAGCTCTCTCATAGAATACTAATGAAAGTTTGGATGGTACAAACTTTTGGCATTAGGTTTTATGACATCTAAACAGTAAATCTGTTCTTATCAATCTGGTTTAAGAAGAAAATCATAAACCTGAAAATAATTTTACACAAAAATGCTAAACATCCCATCAATTATAATACCAGCTCAAAATGACAAACTTCCATGTCCGAAAACAGAAATACAAAATGATAGAACTTACCTGTGATGCAATAATATGCAAGCATTAGAAATTGTGTTGAATAAAGGAATTAGCGATATAAGTACTTGTGATAAAAAGCTAAAATAAGGGTAGAACATCAGGTTTCAAAGACTTATGATAAAGAAGAATATAAAATAACTCATTATTTGTATACTAATTACATATTAAAATGATAATATTCTGGGTATCTTGGTTTAAATAAAATATATTATTAAAATAAATTTTGCCTTTTTTTTAACTTCTAGTAACTCTAGTTCCTGGGAGAGTTAAATGTACATATGGCTCCAGAGACTGGACAAGTAGAAGAATCAATGAACGCTATTGTATTCCAGTAATACAGGCTTACATACATAAAGAGAACCATGCCCAACACAAAGATGCTTTCAACAGCTACATCTGTCTCTCCTAAAAGTGCTCGCTATTCTAAATTTTTTCTGCTCTTCTGAGCACACAGAGTGAGGATTTCTGATAGATGTGAACCTCTCTTGACCTTATTACTTGAGCATTTGATGGAATTTGTTGTTGCTCCCCTAAGAGAGGACACCAGCGGCCTGTCTCTGGGAGTTGAGCAGCAGCCATCAAGGGGGACTGCACCCAAGGAACAGCAGGCAGCTGAATCCGTGATGAGTAGGCAGGGCAGTAGGGAGCACTTTCAAATACTAATAAAACCAATACATGATCTAAAATCCATTCACTCGATTTATTTTGTAGTAATCCCCTGTGGCATTTTGTTCAGAAGATCTTCAAAACAAAGTCACAAATCCTAAGTCTCCTGTAGAAAACAGCTTTGTCCCTCCACCTGAAGTGAAGTCCTACACAGGGACTCAGCCTGTTTCTTCAAAGTACTGTGGTCCTGGAGGACAGAGTTGGGCAGGGAGGCACTCCCTGAGAGGCAGGGATCCAAGTGCTGCTGAGCCATGGGGACTCATCCCCCAACTCCAGCCATTTGGACACACCAGGGGCAAGAGCAGTGTTTTACTCAGCTGATGCTATTAGCTGGGGCTTTGACGAACTGATTTGCTTTTGCTGTTGTTTTTCTTAAGAGGAATTGTGTAAGTCAGCAAAACACAGAAAATAAAGCTTCTTCTCTAAGCCTGATATAAAACAAACATACCCTGATGAAGAGCACATCAATTCCACAGGCTGCCATCTACCAGCTAGCACACGATTCTGCTGTGCTCCTTTATTAAGGAGTTTAAGTTTGTGCATTCTATTTGTTCTAAGGATTGCTATTATTCATTAAAAGATGATGTGCACATTATTTTGGGGTTATTTTTGGAAACAATGAGTTCACTTAATTTACAACAAAGGAAGAGTTATAAGTGTGTGATGGGAACACATTAAATTTCTCAAAACTCTACCTTTGCTAAATGACAACCTCATTATGCACATTTGCCCTCCAGGTTTCCCTATAACTATCTCTCTAACCAGATGAACAGAAGTGTTTTATCTGCTGTTCAAACTGCCTCAATTGAGGTAGAAAAATCTCAGTTTTTCTGGAGCTCTGCTAAACTTCACCAACAATGCAACTGACTTGGTTTAGCAATCTTTACTTTCTATCACATTCTCCTCCCTTTTGACCAGCTGAGTAGTTTTGCCCCAGATCCGAGCAATAAAGATTATCTGAAGTGAGTCCCTCAGTTCCCTGTCCTAATGTCCCTTTTATCTTTCACAAGATTCTGGGCAACACTTGCATCTTGGTTAACTACTTTTCTTCTCTTGCCTCATCTAAGCCAGAGCTGCAGTGAGAGCCTTGGGAGTTTGCAGGCACTAAAACTGAGAGAAAAAAACCACCATGTGTTTCCATGAGAGGAAAATGATTGAAAGAGAAAGATCAGCAAAGGGGTTAAAGGACCTATCCTTCAATGCTGGTGTGAATGGAACTTTCATTTCATTACACCAGCAGCCAGTAGGGAAACTCTACTCCTGTCAACTGAAAAGAGGCTTAAAGAAGAAAACGGATCAAATAGATCTTCACGCTTCCTGGCCAACAGGCAATTTCCCCGGGGTGATCCTTTGACAATTGTGACTGTGCAGGCTTCAGTGTAACAATCTATTTTCTTCTGTTAGGAGGACTGTTCAGGATATACACAGCATCCCACTGCTGTTGGAGAGTCCAAAGAAAGAAATACATCTTGCTTAGGGATTTTCTCCACCTGAGTCCTTCATTGTGAAACCCTGAAACCAGACTGACTCACTCAGAAGTCTGTTCTATGCTTTAAATTTAGAGGAAATATCTTTCAGACCTTTTGGCCATACAAACAATAGGTTCCATTGTCCTGTCCCCAGCCTTATATCCAGCAGCACTTCACTCCTAGTTTTCCTTAGACTTTCCATTGTAAATCTGTGATGTCTATCGGGTTTTCAAGGAAGGCTCTGTCTGACTTCTAATTTCTCATATCAAAAATTTCTTCTTCAGTGGCGACTGCCATGCAGACTCATTGTTATCTCATATTACTTTCATTCTGCCTTCTTTCTGGAAACAGGGATTTACCATTTGTTTGTCTTAAGGATTTGATGTCTGCCTCACCTCTTCCACCCTCCACATTCAGATCTTGGGCTTCTTTGTTTTCTATACCAGCCCCTTATCTCTAGTCAAAAAGATCATACAAAAATTTACTTATGGAGTATTTGCAGAGGAAAGAAATGCAAAAGCATACATTACCACACATTAATCTCTGCCATGGAACAGAGATTATTTAGCTCACAAATTTTAATATCAATTAACTTTCTGGCTAAGGCTTTATTATCAATGGTTAATCATTTTAGAGAATTTCTTCATCAGTGAACACTCAAGCATTCAGACCAAAAGAAAAAAGAGAAAAATAAGTTTTGAATCCTGTTTCGCTTTGCCAATAGCCCATTTAATAAAGAAGGCTGATTTCACACACATTTTAAAAATAACCCCAGCAAGTTCCAGTTTCGAACTAATGTAAAGACCATGAAGCAATGCTGTTAATTAATCAACTACGTAGCTATTTGGCTGGTGCAAAAGTAATTGCTGTTTGTACCATTGAAAGTAATGGCCAAACCCGCAGGTACTTTTGCACCAACTTAATATAACTTGGAATCGTTTTCTAAGTTTCAGGACGACTTTTATCCAAGGGGCCATATCAGCTTGGAAGCCCTGCTCCTATTTGGGGATGTTTCTGTGGGAAGGGGCTGCAGCCATAGAGGCCAGCAAGCCCCCGGGAATGAAGCTACCTCCCTTTCAGCTACAATCACATGTGACTTACAGACATTGCCACTCACACTCCCTGCAGTCTCAGATCTGAGTAGAAAGTAAAGAGCTTTCTCCATTCAAAAGGGTGGAAAGCCTTCATCTTGTCACCTCACCCATGACATTGGGCATAAGTTAGATAAGCTTAGGAAGCCCTAGGGTTACACAGTATCTATGTCTGTCCTTGTGTCTGTCCAATGAAGGATGCATTCCAGCAGTAGCTCCAAAAATGTTATTCTCTCAGCCAAAAGGAATTTAAATATTTTACCATAATGTAACTTAGAACACACATTGAAGAGCTGAAAGTTCACTGCAAACAGGTTAACACACACACACACCTCCACCATTTTCTATAATTAAAGCAGGTGGCCAGCATTTTGTTGAGCATAAAAAAGAGAAATTTAATCTCTTAGCGATATTATAGGTAAGGATTTTGCTTAACATGTTGATCAAGTACACAAACAGATCAAGGGCCTTCTGAAAAGTTATAGGCTTCCTGACATATAAACATCATATAACCTTGGAAATCAGTGAACTAGAAGATGAAAGGGCAAAGACTATTACCAAGGTTAAGTTTTCTCTCCAGGTATGATTATAGAAAGATATGTAGAGTAAGGCTCAGGGTGGTCAAAACAAGGTAAAAGGGACCTTGAACGTGTGTCAAAGGCAGAGGTTTACTTACCTAGGGTGGAATTTAAAGTGTTAGCAACCCAATTCTCTCATTTGAGTTTTACCCAAATTTCTTTAAAGAATTATTTATGCATTCTGTCTTCATTTTTCTAACCTTTTACTCATATTTTACTTTTACCTTCATCATTTCACTGACCTCTTTTGGCAAAGTCAACAATGACTTCCATGCCACTTAAGCTCATGGACAATTTTTGTTTATCTTACATTACCTCTTGGTAACACTTGATCCTGCTGACCAGGCACTTCTTCCTACAACATTCTCTAGCTTTGGCCTGTGACACAGCCCTGTCCTCTGGCCACTTGTTTTCTGTCCTCTTCACAACATGCTCTTCCTCCAGTCTATTGGCCAGTAAATGTTAGAGTTTCCAAGGTTCATTTTTAGATCTTTTTCTCTTCCTCCTCTCTACCGTCTTAATAGGTCATTTTATTCACGTGTGTGATCTCACTCAAGATTATCTACAAAGATAACTCAGAGCTCCCTAAATATCTCTAACCTGTATTTCTCTCCTGAGCTCTTGACTACTTAACATCTGTACTTGTATATTGAAAACACACCTCAATTTCAACATGTCTAGAAGTGAATTTGTGATCTGCCCCAAACCTGGTTCTCAAATCATTCCCATCTCAGTGATAGTATCACTGTTGTCTTGTGCATGTCTCAAATAATGAGTTTGCTTTTTTACCTGCCTCTCCCTTACTCCCAATAACTAATCCATCAACAAATTCAGCCGCTTTCCCTCCTCTATATCTCCTGAATCTATCCTCTTCTGTCCATCAACAGCTAGAAGATCCCCTCCCCTTGTCTTCTCTTGCCTCCTTTGATCTATTTCTCCGATTATAGTGACCTTTCCAATACAGAAATCTGATCATGTCACTCTCTTCAGATTTAAATGCTCCAATGGCTTTACATTGTTTTTAAGATAGAAATCTTTAATATACATTATAGGGGCTGCATTACCTTGGCTCTTTATTTTTTCTATACTATTTTTCACCACATTAGTCACTATTCTGTTTTCCAGCCACAGTGGTCACATTTCAGGTCTTACAATGATCCATACTCTTCTTCCACAGGGCCTTTGCATAGGCTGTCTCCTCTGCCAGGAACATTCTTCCCATCCCCCAGTGTTGTATCTATTAACTCCTCTAATTCTTGCAAATCCTCAGCTCAATCATCTTTTACTTAGGAAAGATTTCCTGGATCTTTCGTCTCATTTTTAATTTTACAATTAAATTATGTGTTCTTTTCCTAATATTGATTTAACCCACTAAACAGTAATTTCCAAGGAAAAAGAAACATGACTGCTTTGTTAACTGCTCCATGCACATCACAATTCCTTGAACATAGTGGGTGCTTGATAAATACATGTTGACTAACGCAAGGAATAAACTCTCATGTCCAACAACTTGCTTCCCTTTCTGCAATCTGATAGTCCATCTCATACTATCAGTAGACAGTCCATCTTATATTAAGCCCTTTTTGTGCTGTTGAACAATGAATCAGGGAGAAAGGGAAAGCAAGAATATATCCAGCATCTGAAGCTGAGATTAAAGATGTTAAGGTAATGCAGAATTAAAATCAGTCTAAAAGGGAAACACATTACGAAGAAAGAACCACACTGTCACAATCTGACCAGTGAGTAAGATGACATTTCTGGAGGGTAATTGGGTGTCATCTTGGCAGTCTGAAATTGTAAAACAGACTCCTGTAGAAATCAAGGACTCATCACTGAGCCAGGGAATCCCATCATTAGCCTGATTATGAGGCATTTTATAGCCCCTTTTATTAAATAACACAGTGTATTAAATAGTACAGCTGCAGAGCATCAGAACCATTTAGGAGCTTTTATTTTAAAGTACAGCTATATGGACCACACTTCCTGACACTTAATTCAGTTAGCTTATGGTTGGGATCTGTAAGCCCAGGTCTGGAACAAGGTAGTTACAATAGGAGCTGGAACATCTTGCTATTCGGGAAAGTAAGGATATGTTGCTAACCACTTCTCACCATACACACACACACACACACAACGTGGGCATGTCAAAAAGACATAGGAGCCAGCTTGAAGAAGAGGGGTTCCCACGGCCAAAGCTGGAACAATAAATAAGATTAGTTATAGATTATAACCCATTGAGTATAATAGGAATCTATGAGTCCATATGGATAACAGAGGTAGATGCAAATAGATGATGGATGAATAGAATATATAGTTAATACATAGATACATAGGATACTGGCTTGTTCCTTATAGTAGAAAATCAACTGATAATTGCGGAGACTGGCTTGGGCAAGAATCAACAATGGTTGTTAAATCTTAGATGCAATGTTTAATGACAAGTAGGATATATGCACAATCTCACAGCATTTTCTCATAAGTTATTTATAAGAGGAAAAATGGTAACTATACAGTGGAGAAACTGGATAAAACCTTTACCGGGTGATCAAAATTAAAACTACCAAGAGGCAGATAGGTATTGTGGCACCTCTGGATGTGAAGCCCTGCAAAAGACATACATCACTTTTGTAGTGTTCTGGTAAGGGATACATAACCTAAATTCAATTATGAGGTAACACTAAATGAACCCAAAGTAAGGATCATTCTATAAATAACTGACCTCTATTGTTTTAAAGTATCAATGCAACAAAAGACAAAAAAAGACAATATTCCTTTAAGAGAGATTAAGGAAATATGAAAATTAAATGCAATACATAATCCTAGACTAGAGCTTGGACTGGAAGAAAAATTATTATATAAAGACATTACTAACAAAATGGACAAAATTGGAATATAAATTATATAGACAAATAAAAATAGCCATGTTAAGTTCTTGAAACTTAATAACTGTATGATGATAAAAGAATATCCTTGATTGGAGGAAATATAAAAAACATTAAAAATTATTAAATCTTAATAAAAAGGATATAGGAGCTCTCTGTATTAATATTGCAATTTTCTGCAGATTTAAAAATTATTTCAAAGTAAAACTGTTTTTCATTTAATACCCCAGGTAATTCTGATGACTCTTATTTGGGAATCACAAATAACAGTGTGAAAGTCACCTTAAGAACATAGCGGAATGTTTCTTCTGTCCTGTTATGTTTATAATAGCCCTCGAATGAATAATCAATGTATTATCTGGAGTTATCACCCAGATAAACAGCCAGGTAGAAACGATCACTGGTATTAAATAAAGAAAAGACACCAACATGCATTTATACCTAAGCTTCTGCACCAACTTTCCATGCAATCAATTACTTGTCTCAACAATTTCAGAAATTCCTAATATAGTTGCATGTGCAATAACGATCTGCCTGCATGCGTATTCATTATGGTCATGTATTACTGACTATAAAAAAGAAAGCTCAAAATTCCACAGATATTTTTTGCTTCTTCTTTCCTATTTCTCATTAATTACAAGACATTGAAACAAAACATCTTTGGAGAATATGCCTAACTAAACCATAATAAGATTTCTCATTTAATCACTATATTTTTGACTACTTGCTATGTACCAGAAGCTTTGTCAAGTGCTTTCATACTATTTCAGGAAAAGACAGGTTATGTTGCTGTAACCAACACCACCAAAGATCTCTGTGGCTACAACCACAAAAGTTAATGACTTCCTCACACTACAGGCCCATTGAAGATCAGCAGTGGGATTTTGCTCGCAGTAGTTATTCAGTGAGCCAAATTAACAGAGAAGTAACCATTCTGAACATTTGATCACCATGCCAGAGAGGAAGGGGTCTCTGGAGGGTCTTGTACCAGCCCTGAAATGACACAGATCATTTCCATTCACAACTCATTGTCAGGAATAAATCATGTGGCCCCAGTCAACCAAAAAGGAGCTAGGATATGCAGTGCTACCATGGACCTGGAAGGTGAACAGTCTCCCATCGAACAGCATTAATGACTACAAACGTGCATTAAATCCTTTTTCTTTATCCCTACCCAACAGCTGAATGAAGTAGTGACTTTCGTTAACCTCATTTTACAGAGGGACAAGCAAGGCTTACAGAAATGTAGAATATTGCCCACAGTTACATGGAAAAAGAGCCAGGATTTGAGCATAGATTTGCATGATTCCACAATTTGTGATCATATCCTCTAAGATACAGTCCCTCGTTGCTTATCCCCCCTTTTTAATTTCAGTGCAGACTTCCATGTACAGCCATGAAATGGTTTCACTCAGAGGTATGTGAACTAACATGGCAATGGAGGGACATCCTTACCTGTGAGAAATGCTCTTTTACTCCAGCTGTCTGGAGCTGTCCAACTCCTCTACCCTTGCCTCGGCAATGTTTTCCTTGTCTCACCACCTAGCTACCATCTCCCACAGTTCACTTCTGCTGCCAGCACATTTCCCTCCATCTACAAGGTCTTTTCGCCTCCTTTACTCTTAGACAAGCACTTCTGGGCCCTGGCTGGTAGAATTTGTTCCGATATCCTGACAACACTGATTGTCAGATGTGCGGGTACAACTGAATTAGGTAGGATTCTTTTGTGCTCAGGGCCCATCTACACGTTGGAATCCTGTAATCCAAGCTTTATGATCTTATAATCTTGCCAAAGCATCCTATTGTCGTGTTTTTTCTATCAGTCAGTCAGTGTTTTGGACTGAATGTTTGTGGACCCCCCTAATTCACATGCTGAGATCCTAACCCCCAATGTGAGGGTATTAGGATAATAATTAGGTCATGAGGGTGGAATCCTCATAAATGTAGTGCCCTAAACAAAGGGATCCCAAAGAGCTCTCTCCCTCTTTCCACCATGGGAAGACACTGTGAGAAGCCACCAATGTGCAGTGCAGAAGAGTGCCCTTGCCAGAACCCAACCACATAGGCACCCTGATCTGACTGCCGGCCTCCACAACTGTGAGAAATAGAGTTCTGCTGTTTAAAAGTCACAAAATTTACTGTGTTTTGTTAGGGTAGCCCAAAATGACTAAGACAGACAATAATGCTCAGTGAATCACCCTACATAAGAGTGGCCTAGCTCAACATTGGTGAGGTGGGGAATATACTCTGCCAACCTGGCTGGAGAACTGCAAAGCTACATGACAAATAGTGTGCACGGATATGTATTTCTTTTAAAAATAATGAGTAATGAGGAACAATGTGTCAGACTTTGAACCCAGAGAAACAGATGAATGGGGCTGATGGATAAATTCCTTGCCCATTCATACTCCCACCCCTTCACCACAAGAATGGTTTTCAGGCAATGTGGTTCCCTATGGCCAGTTAAGAGACATGGCACATGATAAAGCACCAGCTGCATTTCTTGAAGGATCATCACCAGCACAGTAATATGTCACCTTGTATTCACTTTCTCTACTTCTATATTTCACTTCTTCCATGTTGCAATCCTAGAATTGCACCTTTAATTAAGATTTGTCTTGGGCTAGCTTATGGAACAGAATTATAATACCAGAATTATGAGATACACATCTCTGAAATGTTTTCTATTAATGGTGGTGGTAGTGGGGTGGGTGTGTGTGTGTTTAAGTTCATGATTCAAATATTCAGTCCTAGGATTTGGAGGTACCATCATGCTTTATCATAACCCAATACCAAACCCAGATTAGAGTCAGTATGTTAAACTGTGATCACAGTAGAAAGTTTTGAAGGTATCCTCTGTGCCTCTGAACATTGTTTTCACTCTGCTTATAATGCCCTTGTCCCACTGCAAAAATATATTTATCTTTCCAGGCTCTGAGGCTCGCTACCTACCTCCCCTATAAAATTTTACTTTGGCAGACACTTTATTAGGCACAGCCAGATGCCCTGTTTTCCTACTTATCATACTATTTAGCTTTTTATTGATTTTATTATCAAAAAAGATAGAGTTGACTTTTTATTAACATGTGCTTTTATTATATTAAAAGACTACTTATTAAATGCTGTTATCTAAAATTCTACTTAAAGAGGATATTATAACCTTGGAACCAAGGTTTTCTCCCAGAAAAAGATTAATGGAAACATCAATTGCTTTTCAGAGTTGATAGCTGCTGCTTCAAAAGTATTTTATTAAAATACTAAATTAAACCCAAAAAACCCTTAGGACACAATAAATTGATTTTTGGTTTACATTCAAATGTCAGCCCTTAGTTGTCCTGAAAAAAAAAAAATCATGAAAGGTGGTGATTTGTAAGGAAGTGAAACCAGCCAATTGAGGCTCTGCTAGGCATGCTGAGTTCTTTCTTAGTCCCTGGAGAGAAACTTATGGGGCAGAAGCACTAAAAACAGGACAGGCATGGAATTCAAGGTTAGTTTGTTCTGTATTTGTCAACTTCTAACCAGTAGTCAAACAGACAACAAGAGTGACCAAAATCAGACACCTGTTTGTTTAAAGTATATCTTTTCAATTTCAAAAGCAAAAGTAACAATGGAAAAAGAAAATAATTCACTCAGAGGACATGTGTGTGCCTATAAATGTCTATACATGTTCTTTCTCCAAATGTAGCCACTAAGGCCTTTGAGAGCAGTCAGCCCTGAGCAATCCTCACAAATTACTATTCTTTTCCCCAAATCAAAATTGGAGCTAAAGATACATCAGTTGATGACGCCATCCGAGTCCACTACTCCATTAGAACCATTTAGTCAATTTATAAAAATTTAGTTTACAAATCTTAAAACAGGGAGTGCTTCTGGCTATTGGCCCAAAGTCTATTTTAAGACTGGTGCTGGAGAGGATGTGGAGAAATAGGAACACTTTTACATTGTTGGTGGGACTGTAAACTAGTTCAACCATTGTGGAAGTCAGTGTGGTGATTCCTCAGGGATCTAGAACTAGAATTACCATTTGACCTAGCCATCCCATTACTGGGTATATACCCAAAGGATTATAAATCATGCTGCTATAAAGACACATGCACATGTATGTTTATTGTGGCACTATTCACAATAGCAAAGACTTGGAACCAACCCAAATGTCCAACAATTATAGACTGGATTAAGAAAATGTGGCACATATACACCATGGAATACTATGCAGCCATAAAAAAATGATGAGTTCATGTCCTTTGTAGGGACATGAATGAAGCTGGAAACCATCATTCTCAGCAAACTATCACAAGGACAAAAAACCAAACACCGCATGTTCTCACTCATAGGTGGGAATTGAACAATGAGAACACATGGACACAGGAAGGGGAACATCACACACCGGGGTCTGTTGTGGGGTAGGGGGAGAGGGGAGGGGTAGCATTAGGAGATATACCTAATGCTAAATGATGAGTTAATGGGTGCAGCACACCAACATGGCACAGGTATACATATGTAACAAACCTGCACGTTGTGCACATGTACCCTAAAACTTAAAGTATAATAAAAAAAAAAAGAGTGAACAATTTTTTTCTATAAATTGTTCTTAGAGGCCCAATAATCATCCCTGTATATCTTGTACATATTATGCCTTTGTCATCTTCCAGACTACAGCTGTGTCATCTCCCACTCCATTTGAAGTTCTTCCAATGCCAGAAATTTCAAGTGACTTTTACTCCCAAGTCTGCTGTGTTTGCCCTCTCACCACTGTCATTGAGAAACTTTCCCTCTCTATATGGGAGTTGCAGAGTGCTCCTGATGTTTATATCCGATGACCCCCTCAGTTCATAGAGAACTACCATTATGAGACTACACAAAGCTCTTTTTCATTAATTACTATTATTTTTGTTATTATTCCTCTTGACTCTGAATACCATCTCTCTTGGATTTAATCTTTCCAATCCATCTGATGCACAGTTTTTTTGTTTTTGTTTTTTTTCTTTTTTGCTCCTTTAGCTCAGCTAGGACAGGTTCTTATCTCACAACCAGGAAAAATTAGGTGCACAGACACCAGAGAGTGGAGTAGAATTTATTAAGCAAAAGGAAAGCTCTCAGCAAAGAGAGGGGTCCCGAAAAGCAGGTTTCCAGTTGCCCCCTTCATAGTTGAATATCAGGGCTATATAAGCTAATAGGGCTGGGTTCCCTATTTGTATAAGGCATGAATTCCTGGTGGCTCCCCCTCACTCCCCCAGTACATGCAGGCCCTTAGTCTGCTGCAGGCATGTTTAGGCAAGCCCCCTGTGTAAGTTCCCTTATCTGCACAAAACATCCGATGTAAGCACTTGTGGGGTGGGTCAGAGGTTCTCTGGGGACCCTTCCCTTGCTGTCTGCCTAAAGCAAACTAGCTAACTCCTTTCACATCTATGACTTTATTCTCAGACATGTTATGCTTGGAAATACGTATTATAGGGGCAGGGCCAAGATGGTCTACTAGAAGCAGCAGCATTTGGAGGCTTTCATCAAAAAAAACCGTAATAAGCATATGAATCCTTCACTGGCAACCAAGGTATCCAGGTTCTCTCATCAAAATTGACTAGAAGGCTGGCATGACCCACAGAGAGAAGGAAGAACAGTGTGGTGCGGTGACCCACCTGAGAGCCACAGGGGCTGGGGAACCCCCTCCCTGACAGCCAAGAAAGGCGGTAAGTGAGCGTGCTACCCAGTCAGGGAAACTGTACTTTTTCCACAGAACTGTGCAAACCACAGATTAGAAGATCTCACTCGTGAACCCACACCACCAAGGCCTAGCAACCCAAACCCAGAACGCACAGATTCTTACAGTCTCTCAGCTGGAATCTACTTAAGACTACCCAACTCCCAGGGGGAGGGGCGACCAGCACCAGCTGTGGCTGCCTGCTGTCTAAGCCATTTGAGCTCCTTGCAGGAGGGGCAGCAGCCAGCACTGGGATTCACAACTGCCTAACATGCTAAGATCCCTGGGTGGGGGAAGGGCAGCACCCATTTCTATAGCTCCAGGCTGCACTTTTCCCCTGTTGGAGCCAGGGAGGCTGGATGATTGGTCTCAAGAGGTGTCCCCCACAGCCCAACACACCAGCTGTAGCAGTGTGCCACCAGAGTGCCTCTTCAGGCCTAACCCTGACCCATCCTTCCTCATTGGGCTGGGCTTCCCTGCAAGATCTTCAATAACTCTAGCCAGAGGCTCAGGAAGAGAATTCAGATCTCCCTGGGCCTGAACCCCTAAGGGGAGGGGTGGCCACAGTCTCTGTAACCAGCAGACTTAGCCTTTCCTCCTGGTAGTTCTGAGGAATCAGGAGAGCCCAGAAGAGAGGGGTCCCCCAGCAAAGCACAACCCCTCCACCAAGGGACAAAGTACTTTGTTAAACATGTCCCCCCCATGTCACCAAACTGGGTGAGAACCTCCAACAGGGTTTGTCAGACACCCTAAACAGGAGTGCTCCTACGGGCATAAGGTTGGTGCCCCATGGGGTCGGAGGTCCCATAAGAAGGAGCAGGCACCCATCTTTGCTGTTCTCCAGGCTCCTTGAGTGACATCTCAAGGCACAAGAGTGAATCGGATGAATAGGGCCTGAAGTGAACCCCCAGCAAACTGCAGCAGCCCTACAGAAGAGGGACCTGACTATTGAAAGAAAATCAAACAAGCAGAAAGCAACAGCAGCATCAATAACAAAAAGTCCCCACAAAAACCCCATCCAAGAGTCAGCAGCCTCAAAAACCGAAACTAGACAAACTTATGAAGAAGAGAAAGAATCAATGAAAAAATGCTAAAAACCCAAAAGGCCAGAGTGCCTATTCTCCTCCAAATAATCACAACATCTCTCCATCAAGGGCACAGAACTGGAAAGAGGATCAGATGGATGAACTGACAGAAGCAGGCTTCAGAAAATGGATATTAAAAAACTATGCTGAGCTAAAGGAGCATGTTCTAACCCAATGCAAGGAAGCTAAAAACCTTGATAAAAGATTAGAGGAATTGCTAACTAGAATAACCAGTTTAGAGAGGAACACAAATGGCCTAATGGAGCTGAAAAACACAGCATGAGAACTCTGTGAAGCATACAAAAGTATAAAGTATCAACTGCCAAATCAACCAAGTGGAAGAAGATATCAGTTGAAGACCACCTTACTGAAATAAGACATGCAGGCAAGAATAGGGAAAAAAAAGAGTATAAGGGAATGAACAAAGCCTCCAATAAATATGGGACTTCATAAAAAGACCAAACCCACAATTGACTGGAGTACCAGAAGGAGATGGGGAGAAAGGAAACAAGCTGGAAAACACACTTCAGAATATTATCCAGGAGAACTTCCCCAACCTAGCAAGACAGGCCAACATGCAAATTCAGTAAATACAGAGAACACCGTTAAGATACTCCATGAGAAGATCAACCCCAAGACACATAATCATCAGATTCTCCAAGGCTGAAATTAAGGAAAATCTGTTAAGGGCAGCCAGAGAGAAAGGTTAGATCACCTACAAAGGGAAGAGCATTAGACTAGCAGTGAACATCTCAGCAGAAACTCTACAAGCCAGAAGAGATTGGGGGTCAATATTCAACATTCTTAAAGAATTTTCAACTTAGAATTTCATATCCAGCCAAACTAGGCTTCATAAGTGAAGGGGATATAAAATCCTTTCCAGACCAGCAAATGCTGAGGGATTTCTTAACCACCAGGTCTGCCCTGCAAGAGCTCCTGAAAGCAGCACTAAATATGGAAAGGAAAAACCAATACCAGCCAGTGCAAAAACACACCAAAATATAAAGACCAATGACACTATGAAGAAACTGCATCAACTAGTATGCAAAATAACCAGATAGCATGATGCCGGAATCAAATTCACACATAACAATACTATCCTTAAATGTAAATGGGCAAAATGCCCCAATTAAAAGACACAAACTGGCAAATTGGATAAAGAGTCAAGACCCATCAGTGTGCTGTATTCAGGAGACTCATCCAACATGCAAAGACACACAGATTCAAAATAAAAAGATGGCGGAAAATTTACCAAGCAAATGGAAAGGGAAAAAAAAAATGAGTTACAATCCTAGTCTATGACAAAACAGACATTAAACAACAAAGATCAAAAAAGACAAAGAAGGGCATTACATAATGGTAAAGGGAACAATTCAACAAGAAGAGCTAACTATTCTAAATATATATGCACATAATACAGGAGAACCCAGGTTCATAAAACAAATTCTTAGAGACCTACAAAGAGACTTAGACTCCCACACAATACTGGGAGAATTTGACACTCTACAGTCAGTATTAGACAAATCAATGTGACAGAAAATCAACAAGGATATTCAGGACTTCAACTCAGCTCTGGATTAAGTGGACCTAGTAGACATCTAGAGAACTCTCTGCCCCAAATCAACAGAATATACATATTTCTTAGTGCCACATGGCACTTATTCTAAAATTGACCACATAATTGGAAGTAAAATACTCCTCAGCAAATGCAAAAGAACTGAAATCATAACAGTCTCTCAGACCACAGTGCAATCAAATTAGAACTCAGGATTAAGAAACTAACTCAAAACCGCACAATTACATGGAAATTAACCTGCTCCTGAATGACTCCTGGGTAGATAATGAAATTAAGGCAGAAATCAAGAAGTTCCTAGAAACCAATGAGAACAAAGAGATGATGTACCAGAATCTCTGGGACACAGCTAAAGCAGAGTTAAGAGGGAAATATATAGTACCATCCATGTTAGAAAGCTAGAAAGATCTCAAATTGACACCCTAACATCACAATTAAAAAGAGATAGAGAGGCAAGAGCAAACTAATCCAAAAGCTAGTAGAAGACAAGAAATAACTAAGATCAGAGAAAATTGAAAGAGAGACACGAAAAAGCCTTCAAAAAAAAAATCAACGGATCCAGGAGCTGATTTTTTGAAAAACTTAACAAAATAGATAGACTGCTAGCTAGAATAATAAAGAAGAGAGAAAAATCAAATAGACACAATTAAAAATGATAATGGGGATCTCACCTCTGACCCCACAGAAATAAAAACTACCATCACAGAATACTATAAACACCTCTATGCAAATAAACTAGAAAATCAAGAAGAAATGGATACATCCCTGGACACATACACCCTACCAAGACCAAACCAGGAAGAAGTCAAATCCCTGAATAGAACAATAACAAGCTCTGAAATTGAGGCAGTACTTAATAATCTACCATCCAAAAAAATCCCATGACCAGATCGATTCACAGCTGAATTCTACCAGAAATACAAAAAGAAGCTGGTACCATTCCTTCTGTAACTATTTCAAACAGTTGAAAAGGAAGGACTCCTCCTTAACTCATTTTATGAAGCCAGCATCATCTTGATACCAAAACCAGGAAGAGACAACAAAAAAAGAAAACTTCAGGCCAATATCCCTGATGAACATCAATCAAAAATCCTCAATAAAACACTGGCAAAATGAATCCAGCAGCACATCAAAACATTTATCCATTATGATCAAGTCAGCTTCATCCCTGAGATGCAAGGCTGGTTCAACATTTGCAAATCAATAAATGTAATCCATCACATAAATAGAACCAAAGACAAAAATCACATGATTATCTCAATAGATGCAAAAAAGGCCTTTGATAAAATTCAACATCTCTTCATATTAAAAACTCTCAATAAACTAGGTATTGATGAAACATATCTTAAAATAGTAAGAGCTATTTACGACAAACCCACAGGCAATATCATATTGAATGGGTAAAAGCTAGAAGCATTCCCTTTGAAAACCGGTATAAGACAAGGATGACCCCTCTCACCACTCCTATTCAACATGGTATTGGAAGTTCTGGCCAAGGAAATCAGGCAAGCAAAAGAAATAAAGGGTATTCAAATAGGAATAGAGGAAGTCATGTTGTCTCTGTTTGTAGATGACATAATTGTATATTTAGCAAACCCCATCATCTCAGCCCCAAAACTCCTTTCACTGATAAGCAACTACAGCAAAGTCTCAGGATACAAAATCAATGTGCAAAAATTACAAGCATTCCTTTATATCAGCAATAGGCAAGTAGAGAGCCAAATCTTGAAGGAACTTCAATTCACAATTGCTACAAATAGAATAAAATACCTAGGAATACAGCTAACAACAGATGTGAAGGACCTCTTTAAGGAGAACTACAAACCACTGCTCAAGGAAATAAGAGGACACAAACAAACGGAAAAACATTCCATCCTCATGGATAGGAAGAATCAATATCGTAAAAATGGCCCCACTGCCCAAAGTAATTTACAGATTCAATGCTATTCCCATCAAACTACCATTGACATTCTTCACAGAATTAGAAAAAACTACTTTAAATTTCATATGGAATCGAAGATCCTGTATAGCCAAGAAAATCCTAAGCAAAAGAATAAAGCTGGAGGCATCATGCTACCTGACCTCAAACTATACTACAAGGCTACAGTAACCAGAACAGCATGATACTGGTGCCAAAACATACATATAGACCAATGGAGCAGAACAGAGACCTCAGAAATAACATCACGTACCTACAACCATCTGATCTTCAGCAAACCTGACAAAAACAAGCAATGGGGAAAGGATCTCCCATTCAGCAAATGGTGCTGGGAAAACTGGCTAGTCATATGCAGAAAACTGAAACTGGACCCCTTCCTTACACCTTACACAAAAATTAACTCAAGATTGATTACAGACTAAAATGTAAAACCCAAAACTATAAAAACGCTATAAGAAAACCTAGGCAATACCATTCAGGACATAGGCATGGGAAAAGTCTTCATGACAAAAATGCAACAAAAGCCAAAATTGACAAATGGGATCTAATTAAACTAAAGAGCCTCTGCACAGCAAAAGAAACTATCATCAGGATGAACAGGCAACCTACAGAATGGGAGAAAATTTTTTGCAATCTATCTATCTGACAAAGGGCTAATATCCAGAATCTACTAGGAACTTAAACAAATTTACAAGAAAAAAAAACATCAAAAAGTGGGCAAAGGGTATGAACAGACACTTCTCAAAAAAAGACATTTATGTGGTGAACATATGAAAAAAAATCTCAACAACACTGATCATCAGAGAAATGCAAATCAAAACCACAATGAGATACCATCTCACACAAGTCAGAATGGTGATTATTAAAAAGTCAGGAAACAATAGATCCTGGCAAGGATGTGCAGAAATAGGAATGCTTTTACACTGCTGGTGGGAATCTAAATTAGTTCAACCATTACGGAAGACAGTATGGTGATTCTTCAAGGATCTTGAACCAGAAATACCATTTGACCCAGTAATCCCATTACTGTGTACTTAAATGAACTAAAAAAGCAAGAACCAAAACTAAAATTAGTAGAAGAATAATAAACATCAGAACAGAATTAAAATAGAGGGAAAAAATACCAAGGATCAATGAACTGAAAAGTGTATAAAAAAAAAAAAGATGGACAAAATCAAACTGCTATAGCTAAACTAACCAAGAAAAAAACCCCAAAAAATAAAATCAGAAATGAAAGAGGAGACATTACGACTGATAACCACAGAAATGCAAAAGATCATTAGAGACTATTATGAACAACTACATACTAAAAAATTGGAAACCTAGAGGAAATAGATAAATTCCTGTATACATAAAACCTACAAAGATTGAATCAGGAAAAAACAGAAACCTTGAACAGACCAATAATGAGTAACAAGATTTAATCAGTATTAAAAGTCTCCCCCCAAAAAAGCCCAGAACAAAACAGATTCACAGCCAAGTTCTACCAAATTTATGAAAAAGAATACAAATCCTCCTCAAACTATTTCAAAAAATTGAAGAGGGAATTCTTCCTTACTCATTCTATGAGGCCAGCATCATTCTGCTACCAAAACCAGACAAGGAGACAGCAAGAAAAAAAAAAAACCAACTCCAAGCCAATATCTCTGATGAATGTAGATGCAAAAATCCACATCAAAATATTACCAAACAGAATGCAGGAGCATATCAAAAAATAATACACCATAAGGTGATGAGAGCTAAAAATATTACCTATTAGGTACAGTGTTCACTATTCCAGTAATGAGTACACTAAAAGTTCAGACATGGATGGGGAAAGGGGAGATGGGGGAAGGGGAGAGGGAGGAGGGGGATTTTTAACTAGAAATTCAAATAAGAGATGGGGCTATTAAGGTCAACTACTTCTTCTTGAATGAGCTATGGCAGTTTATCTTTCAAGGAATTTTCCCATTTTATCTAATTCGTCATATCCATTAGAATAAAGTGTTCACAATATTCCTTTATTGTCCTTATATCTGTAGAATCTTTTTATGTCACCTCTCTTCATTTCTGATCATTTCTTGACCATTCTGCCTAGTGATATCAATTTTATCAGCCCTTTCATGAATGAGCTTTTGGTTTCACTGATTTTCTCTTTAGTTTTTCTGTTTCTAATCTGTTTCTTTTCTGGTCTTTATTTTTCCTTTTCTGTTAACTTTGGGTTTCATTGAAAATTATTTTTTTAGTTTCTTATTATGTATTAACTTTCCACTCTAAAACCTCTAAGATGAATGTTGATTGACAATTACTTGAGTCTGTAAGGTTAACTTCAAAATATTGGGGTTGATTGCTTGGGGACTTAAGCATTTAGTTATTGCATCAGTTCTTGCAGAGCATTTTACAGGCATCCGTATTACAATACATCATATTATAGTCTGTGATTAGGTGGGTTTTGTTTGGTCCTATTTTGTTTGTATTTGACTATTTCCCAATTAGTCTGAAAACCATAAAGGGAAGGACATTTTTCTAATCTCTTACCCCCAGAGCACCTATTACAGAACATTCTTGAGAAAAATGTTTAATAAGTGTTTACTAAATTGATTTGGCCTAAGGCAGCACAAGGCAGTTTTCTGAGATGCCACAAGCTTGTGTTCTGACAATGCAGAATTCAAAGCTGAATTTCAATGAAGCTAGTTTAGGATAATGGTACCAAGCCACGGCTAAGTTTATGAAAATCTAAGATTGTATTTGAGTTTTCCCAAGAATCATTCATTCTGGTAAACCTTAAAACGTTTGAGAAGCAAGTGGACAATTATTTATTTTTAGAAGTGACTATGGTGGTCTCCATTCTCATTGATTATTTCAGCCTCAAAGAATGTAACTCTAAAAACTACATTAGGCTTTAAACACCTTCCTAAGCAATGTGAGGCCTACCTGCCCAGTGCCTGTCACATGAAGTGTTGTTCTACTTGAGGTTATTTGTGGTCTGACAGCCAGGATTGGAGAGGACTCCCAATAATTTCCTTTAAGCCACCATTGTCATTTTATGCCTGAGTCATCCCTACTTTAAAAGCCTTAGGAGTGTGTTCAAAGAACAGATTGCAGATGACCTTGAACAAGAACATCGACTATAAGACAATGAAATTAAGAAGCAAAACTGACTCTTCCTCTAGTTTTGAGTGAACTTAGGCAAGTTGCATAACTTTATGTCACTGTTTTCTCATTTATAAAATGAAACTTTATGGCAAAATATCTCATTGTCCACTTGCACTGCAACTTTAAACTGGAAAAAAAATCATACTTTGCAAAAAAACTCCTATAGAGATAGCTATCTGGATTAGCTAATGTGAGTAGACAGATTGGGTAATAGATAATCCAATGTTTGTCCTGAAAATAAATAGTTGGTTGGTAAATGATTGCCTAGAATCTGCTTGGAATACATGTGTTAATTTCAACCGGGAATCTTGATCTTCATAATGAGAAAGCAGATTTTTAGAAAAACTGTACAATCAGAAAGCAAAACAAAATTTTCAAGAAAATTCTGGCCTAAGAAAATTACCTTAGAAACAGACAATTTACTATAAGAAAATTATGTTAGAGAAACTTGGAGTCTTTTTTTCTTTTTTTTTTTTTTTTTTTTTTTTGGAGATATAGTCTTGCTCTGTCACCCAGGCTGGAGTACAGTGGCATGATCTGGGCTCACTGTAACCTCTGCTTCCTGGGTTCAAGCTATTCTCCTGCCTCAGCCTCCCAAGTAGCTGGGACTACAGGCATGCGGCACCATGCCTGGCAAATTTTTTTTTTTTTTTTTGATTTTTAGTAGAAACAGTGTTTCACCATGTTGGCCAGGCTGGTCTCGAACTCCTGACCTCAGGTGATCCACCACCTCAGCCTCCCAAAGAGCTGGCATTACAGAGTCATTTTTAAACTAGGGTTTGGTGACTAGAAGTACGGAAGTTTCAATTAGGCACAAAATAGCCCAAAATAACCCCTCCTCATTGTATTTACTTAAGTATTCTTTGTATATAGCTTAATTCGTTCATGTAATAAATACATATGTGCATCTGTTTATATGTGAGTGTGAATATGGATGTAAGTATGCATGTGTGTATGTGTGTTTACATGTCTGTGCTCACCTATGTGTGTTGAGCACAGATGCTAGGCCCTAGATACAGTGGTTAACAAGAAGAAAATAGTCTCTGCCTTCATAGGTTATTTTCCAGTGGGGGTTATAAGAGAGTGACACTAGATTTTGAGATTTTTTTGAAGGCCAGGTCTGACTGTATCAGATTATCTATGCCTAGCACAGTGCATTATAAATCTTAAGTTCTCAATTAATATCTGCTAAATAATTTTTCAAGCTGAAAATGTCAGTTTCAGGTTGAAATCACTCTCAAAGCTATGATTTGTTCCAAGATGAATTGTTCAACATGAACATATATATGTCTATTTTAGTAAACAGATACACGTGGATATATATAGTTTAAGCGTCATCATTCTTAGGTGTAGTCAACAGAATCTACTCCAGCAAGTTTAATCAGAAAGGCATTTATTAGACAGTACCGGGTGATGTACAGCATCTCCAGGAGGGCCAAGAGCCAAGAATAGATGCTCCATAGCCAGGAGCACCTGCAAACAGAGAAACATCTATCCACCATGAGACTGTTCTAGGAAAAACCTCTTTCCTCCTGTGACTCAACTCTTTCCCCAGGTTTCCCATCAGAGCTTGCCCCAGAAAAACTAAATGCTTCTATTGTCATCCCACACATTGCTCCCTTCCCTTCTTCCAAATCTCATGTGTGTATAAAACCTGAGCCATATATGGAGCTCTGACTGCGAGAAAGCATGAAAATTGTCGCTATTAACTTTCCGGCCTCCCCAGTACTGAAAGGCATACTGGAAGGGGAATTGGAATGAGTATGCAAGCCAATCCATCATGAAATTGCTACAGTTTACACTAAGATTGTTGTCATAACTAGCTGACTGCTTGGACTGTGTTCCTAGAGAGAACCATAAATAAAAGGATAGAAGAAGGTTTCATTCAATGCCTAGAATGTGTCAGGGTGAGATGGACAATCCCCTTCCCTAAATTCTACTCCCCAGACCCGAGGCGCAGCGGTAAGCAAGAAGTGACTCTACACATCCTAGAAATCTTAAGCTTTGCAACGGAACTGAGCTGCATTCTCTCAGAGAGAAGTAACAATGCCTATCTGACCCACTTCGAAGAGCTCTTCGGAAGATAATGCATACATGTATTCCGTAATTGTCACACTGGTATCATATCCATCATCTGCTCCTCCATATATATTTCTGTGAGCCTGCCCTAAAAAGAACCTCTTTTCTGCCCGGACTCAACTCTTTCCCCAGATTTCCCATCAGGGCTTGCCCCAGAAAGACTGAATTCTTCTACTACCATGCCACACATTGCTCATTTCCTTCTTCCAAATCTCATGTGTGTAGAAAACCTGTTCTACCTGTGGCTATACATTGGCCTTATCACAGTCTCTTCTCTTTATCTCACCTGCCTCAATCGAATCAGTCAACAACATCTGTTTATTCTACTTCAAAAATTGCTCTCAAATCTAGGCTCTCTATTGTCAATTAGTTGGTTCAGTCTCATTCTATCTAACCCAAGTTGTTACAGGTTTTCTAACTGATTATTTTGCCTCTGGTCTAACCAACTTTCCACCTCTCCATCCTAAAAAACAAATCAGATCATGCCACTCTTGCTTCATCATTTGCGTTGTTATTTGCATTAAAATTCATACTGTGAAAACACCACCATCTGAGTAAAGAAAGCCCCCTCATCAGCAGGTCTGAAATATTTCTCTACTTTCCATAGATGAGTGAGTGATTCCAACAGAGACCTATGACTGCTTATGCGCCACCCTGGAAGTTCCAGAAGGTGCCAGTTCAAAATTAAATGATGTTCCAATGATCATTTATAGAAATGGATCGATATTAAAGCTGAAATATGTTCTTTGTCAAAGATGTTTTTAAATCTCCTCCACGTGATTTCTCTGTGTTCCTCATTTCATTAGTCATGAATTACACAACTCTTTTTCCTATTTTTCTGCTTCAATATTTCATCTTACCTCTGCCATTCCCCACCCTACTTCCCCTTGGCAGTCTTCACTCCTGTGATTTTGAAAAAAAAAAAAAAAAGTGGGATATGGGATGTTTTATTTTTATATTGCACCAAATGATACATCTCAGCCACATTCTTCCTGTCATCCAAACTACCCCATGCTTTCTTTGCTTTCAAAGAAACACTATCTATATCTACTACCTAATTTGGCATCTCCTTTTTCAAGTTCTCATCTCATTTACCTCAAAATAGTTATTTCTCTGACAAGTAAGAAGCTGAATAAACTACTTCTAATAAAGCAAACCACCTGATACTCACCTTTTGAAATTAATTGTAGACTACTATTTTATTCCCTTTACACTCAGGTAGCTTCTAGACAAAAAGAACACAATATGCTAAATAAGTTATTTGGGAACAGAGATCAGCATTCTAACATAACACTTCTAATGCTTAATTATTTTAAACAAACATCTCATTCACAGAAATCACAGATCATCAGAAACTGCCTATTAGACTGTGAAATATGAAAGGTGCTTGATGAAAAAGGAAAAGCTCTTTTTAAAGGTAATTGGAGAGGCATAGTTAACATTTCCAATTTTTTGACAGAGATTTTGTATTATTTTACGTGGGCTAGGAAATTGGATATCGAATTGTATATTAGGTTAGAAATTGTATACATATACAATATATATTATACACATACTATATATAATATTTAAATATATATTTATATAATATATTGCATATATACAATTTTCTAACCCACATAAATATAAGATCTTGATATAGAATATACATATTCTATATTTTACAGACACATCTACATTATATATTTTACATATTATATATATCTATTTTTTCCCCACCAAAAATACACTCAATCTCTGGCCATTTCCACTTCCTTTGGAAGTTAAGATACAGGTTCTCAGTTCCTTCACCTAAGATTTTCTTTCTCCTCTCTCTGCAGGCTTCTCCTAAGCATATCTCATCCATTCTCATGGCTTTATATATCATGACTACCATAATTGTATTTCTGGATCAGAATTATTTTCTGAGCTCCAGATACGAACGTGCAGCCAGCCTCTTGAAAAGTCCACTTAGTTGTCCCAAAAGCAATTTAACACTCATCTTAAACCAAAACCTTGATTTTTCTCCTTCTGAATTAATTGCTTCTCCTCCCACCTGCAGATTCTCAGTAAATGGCACTGGTGATTACCTAGTAGCTTCAACCCCAACAACCTAGAAGTCACACTCTGCACAGCCCTTCACCAAGACTTGTCAATACAGTCTCTATAACTTTACTTCACTTTATAAATTTCTGCATTGCCCCTCCAACTCCACTGCCAGTACTTTACATCAAGCCACCATCACCCCATGCCTGCATTGCCTCCATAGGCTGCCACAGTTTTCTTCACTCTCTATAGTATGAGCAGCAATGAGTGATCTTTGTAAAACACAGATTGGTTCACATTACTGTTTGCTCAAAATCTTTCAATAGACTGAGAGATTGTGTTCTCCACAGATGGCCAAAATAACTCCATCCCACAGGCTCATATGACCACATGTGCTATGTCTAAATGTGTCTCCCCCAGAATTTATGTGTTGGAAACTTGGTCCCCAGTGCAACAGTGTTGGAAGGTGGGGACTTTCAGGAGGTGTTTTGGTCATAAGGGCTCTACCCTCATGAATGGATTAATGCTGCTATAAAAAGGGCTTGTGGGAGTGGGTTTAATCTTTCTTTCCCTTCCTCCTTCCACCATATGAGGACCCAGCAAGAAGACACCTCGTCAGATGCTGGTGCCTTGATCTTGGACCCCCCAACCTCTAGAATTGTGAGATAATATATCTCTGTTCTTTATAAATTACCCAGTCTCGGGTATTGTTATAACAGCACAAGTGAACTAAGGCATGTCACTATGATTCTTCTACACCAAAAGGTGGAGTATAGCTCCCCTCCCTTGACTCTGATCTAGCCTTATTATTGACTTCCAATAGAAAGCAGTGGAAGTGACACCATGTGACTTCAAAGGCTACGTCAAGAAGAGCCATGAAGATTCCAGTAATCTGAAAACAGTATTCTGTTTTCTTTGAGGCACTTGCTTTGGGAAGAGCCAACTGGCACATGAAAGTTCAGCTATCCTGAGACTACTGTTTTGCAAAGGCCACACATAGGCGTTCCAATCAACAGCCTTAGCTGAACTCCCAGGACCAACTGCCAGCCATGAGTGACACATCTCAACCATCCAGCTCAGTCATGACTTCAAATGACTATAGCCCCAGCCAACACCTGGCCATAACCACATAAGATACTCTGAATGAGAACTTCCTAAACAGCCCCTTCCTTAATTATTGGCCCGCAACATTTTTAGCAGAAACAAAATGGTTGTTCTTATACCACTAAATTGAGAGGTAATTTACTATACAGCGTTAGTGGCTAGATCAGCTTCCCATCATCCTCAGGATAAATCCAAAATTATTTCTGGAACCTACAGGGCCCTGCATGATCTGGCTCCTGGCTATTCCCCTGGCCTTTTTTGTGCCTTGGTCACCAGGCTTCAAACACACTGACCCTTGCTTCTTCATTAGGAATTTTGCTGAGGCTATAGTTTTCCCATCCTGGAATGCACTCTCCACCTGGCTAACACCAACTCAGTCCTCAGGTCTTAACTGCCAAATCTTTAAGAAAGCTAAAAGGATCCATGGCATGGAGCGAAAGCTTGGGTGGCAGTGGTTATTTTTAAGATGAAAGAAATGAGCTGAAGTATGCTGTGATGGGAAGGAGTCAGTGGAAAGGGAAAGATCAATGATGTGGGAGAGAAAGGATGATTAATGGAGATGGGGTGCTCCAGGCACTGCATGCCCACCTCAGATGTCAAAGAGAAGAAATAAAGGACAGGTAGCATGTGATACCACATGCAATCAATGCAAACCTGCTCTACTCAGCTAAGGCTGACCTGTGAGGACTACCCAACCAGCTCTGAAGCTCTAGTTTCCCTTGGGATCAGCCAGTGTGAAATCCTGGTGAGAAACTGGTGGGAAAGAGGAGAGAAAGTGGGAATATTTGGTCCCCCAGATTTCTCCCTATGGGATCACTTCTGGTTGGCTGCTTTCATCGTCTTGCAATGGTCACACTCCTGTTAAAGTGGCCCTCTTCTCACTGGCTGCTTTGAGATTCCAGGAGCTACCCTCCCTTTCCCCATCGCAGTCCCCTCTGTTACTAGTACTGGGTGATCCACTATCACCTGGGGTACCCTATATCCAACAATGCCTTTAAAAATAGGTTGTTTATTCAGCCATACTCAAATTACCCCAATTTATATATGACATTTGTTTCTTGTTGTGCCCCTGTCAGATATGAGTGGGAATGCTGATGAATAAACAAATGGAAAGAGCAAGAAAATGTGAAGCAGGCAACAAACTCAACATCTGATCTTATTCCAGTTAATAGGTCACTAGAACAACATTACCATTAGATCAAGGAACAAAATGAAAGCACTGTGGGATTGTCATCTATATAAATAGAAAGAATGCCTCTCCCATTAAACAATGAAATCAAGCTTTTCTTTTTTCCACTTGGAAGCTCTGACCTAACAGAGTTCATGAGCAATCACAGAAAACAAATCAGATGAGCCATTTTACTCCTTTTCAGTTACCCACACATGGCAAACTCAGAACACCACCTTTCCCATAAATATCACAGTGGCCTCTGCAAACTAGAATACTTTAATTCTTTCTATAAGTTGTTCAGAGTAAAAATAAATAAATACATGACTGAATTAGGGAAAATCTACTCTGCCTGAGATCCACTGGGTGTGTGTCAACTCTTGAAATAACCCTGGCTCCTGAAGAAGGGATAGCAAAAGTATAACTGAGAAATTCTGGTTCCAGTTAATTTCCCACCATCTTTAACATCCCTCCTATTTTAAAAGCCTATTTTTAAAGCTTTTAAAATTATTATTATTGTTATAATTGTGTTTTTACTACTGAAGAGAAATTCTAAGATTATTTATACTGCTTGTGGAGCATTTGCTCTGTGCCAGGCAGAGTCCTAAGAAGTTCTATAAATCAAATCATGTCATCCTCATGTCTATCCTATAACGAAAACACTCATTGCTCTTATTTTCAGATGAGAAAACAAAAGGACAGAGAGGTGACACAAGTTGCCAAAGTCACACTGTCTTTGTTATGAAGACACCCAGCAGGGTCGCAGGGTCATCAGGGGACAATTTATAACTGGAATGCTTGAGAGATGAGCTTTTGTTTTTCTTCTTTTCTTTTTAACTGCCAAAAAATGGTCTCCAATTTATGGAAGTTTGGATCTGTTTTGACCTCAAGATTATCTGGGAAGTAACACAGAGCCCTACTTTTTTTTCTGCTATATTAACCCCAAATAAAGATTACCAAATCACATTCATTGTCATGAAGGTTTTTCCTGTAACTTGTCCATTTGGTATCATCAGATGTGATTCTAGAAAAGCAGAATTACACTGAGAATAAAAAGAAGTATATTTAACTACTTCATAGTTGCTAATAGCTATTATATTTTTTAAAACAGAAAATAATGTTGGCAAGGATATATAGAAATGGGAGATCTTGTGCATTACTGGTAAGAAATGGGCACAGCTGCTATGGAAAAGTTTGACCTTTCCACAAAATGTTCAACATATTACTATATGATCCAGCAATTTCACTTCTGGGTATATGCCCATAAAGAATTTAAAGCAAGGACTTAAACAGATACCTGTACACCAATGTTCACAGCAGCATTTTATTCACAACAGCCAAAAGGACAACCCAAGTGTCCATCAATGGAGAAATAAAATGTGGACAGTGGAATAGTCAGCCTTAAAATGGAAGACAATTAACACATGCTACAATGGATGAGCTTTTCATTCATTATGCTAAAAGAAATAAGCCAAACACAAAAGGACAAATATTATTCCATTTTTATGAGGTATCTAGAATAGACAAATTCATAGAAACAGAAAACAGAATGGTGGCTACTAGGGTGTAGGGGAAAATGAGAGTAGAAAGTTGTTATTTAAAGAGTACAGAGTTACAGATTGGAAGAAAGAATTTTGGAAATAGATAAAAGTGCTGATTGTATAACATTGTGAATATACTTAATGCCCACTGACTTGTACACCTAAAAATGATTAAAATGGTAAATTGTACCTTATTTATATTTCACCACAGTAAAAAAAGAAAAAGAAAAAGAAAAAAAGTGGATTTCATTTCATTCCACCTGACCTTTTCTTAGTAACTTCGAGCAAACCACAAAATCTCTGAAACTCAGTTTTATGATTTGTAAATTAATGAGGTTTTTGGATTTATCAGAAATCAAAAAATAGTTGTTGTCCATAGAAGAGGTGAATTTAACAAAGTCTGTGCTTTTCAAAATACCCAACTTATAACCTTTAAAAAGATTTTACCCAAAAATCCAAATTTGCAGCTTTTATTTTTTTAAAAATCAAAATAGGGGAACACATTCTATTTTATGGAATAAGGTCTGGCCCATTCTTTTAAAAACAAAAAAAAGTTTTTAATAATTAAAAATAGCAGTTTCCACTCATGGATGTAAAGGACTATAAAGAGCTTTTTTCCAACTCTTACATCCAAAAAAAAAAAAAAAAAAAAAGACAAGTAAACTCCAAGTTCATAAGTCTTTTTAAAACCAGAGTTGAGGTGACAGATAATCAAATTATTCCAAAATAAAAAAAGAGACAGATGTCTGCAGAGAAACATAGGACATAGACACTTGCTTACCTGGGGCAGACCCAACTGAACACTAGTTGGAAAAATTCAGCTGGAATAGTTAACGACTCCATGGAGCATGGGTATGGTCCAGCAAGAGACTGAAGACCCAAGTCTTTAGTTTTTGTTTGCATAGATAAACAACAGAAATTTATTGCTCACAGTTTGAGGCTGGAAAGTCCAAGGTCAATGCACTGGCAGATTCGGTATCTGGTTCAGGGATGGTGCTTTCTTGCTGTGTCCTCACAGGGTGGGAGAGAAAACAAGCTCCCTAAGGCCTCTTTTGTAAGGGCACTAATTCCGTCATGAGGACTCCACCCTTGTGACCTAATCACCTCCTAAAGACCCCACCTCTTAATACTATTGATTTGGGGATTAAGTTTCAACACATGAATTTTGGAGGGATACATTCAGATTATAGCACTCTAAAGCAAACTCCTCAAACTTTTCTAACTTTTGTGGTTTCAAATGATGTTTGGCACCTATGGGTGTCAGGTAGAACCTGAAGTCAATGTGTCATACAGCTATGTTTTTATTATAATGATACTGGTAGAAAGGCCCTGTGCATCAATTAATAAGAAAAAATATCACATTTTTAAAACATCTTGAGATCTAATTTACATGTACTAAAATACACAGCTTTTGAATGTATAAGTTAACAATTGCCTACACTTGAGTAAGCTCCTTAATCAAGATATGGAATACTTCCATCACCCCAGATGTTCCTTCATGTCCCTCTCCATGTATTCCTCCAGCACCCTATGTCTCTGCTCCAGAGGCAGCCATAGTTACTGAAAAGTTACTTCCTTGATCATCTGTGTTGTAGGTACAGAAGCTTTTGGCGAGATTAGAAATTAAATCTCTGCTTCAACATGAATATGCAAAATATGGTGATACATTTGCACAACAGTGAGCATTGAGTTGTTCTGACACCTTTCTTGATATAGTGGGAAGAACTGCTGTGCCCTCAAGGGGATTTTCTACTTCCTTATGTTCTGCTTAGATGAAATAGAGATGACGGTATCGAAGTGTTCTCCTTTATGCTAGCACTGTAATTGAGGATGAATTTATCAGAGTGGGAGAGTGATGTATTTTTGTAGCATGAAAACAATATAAAAGTCAGAAATGGTTTTTTTTTTACTTTAAAAAATGTTAAGATAATTTCAAGAGAGTAAGGAAGATATTCCTCACCCAGAGCAACTTATGTCTCATCTTCTTCTAATTAGATGGCTGTCAGTGCTTTTTGAAATTCTGATTCATCAGGGTTGCCCCCTCTTGCTAGAAGTAGTATTGAGGGAAGAGATCGTGCAAGTAAATATAGAGTTGGCACTTTCACTTATGTATCTGTGCTACAAAGTTATTTAATGATAGGCAGAAATGTAATTTAAAGGGAGAAATTGGCAATTAGTTAACTCTCCCTTTGATTTACACAGGGCCAACAGTGGATTTGATTGAATGCCTTGAAATAATTACCATGTATGGGGAAAGGACTCCAAAATCAGCCCCCTGACAGTGACACATGGCTTATAACCTCGCATGTCCCATTACCATTTCCAATATGACTGACCTCTCCTCTGCCATCAGCTTGTTCTTGATCCCTTAAATGGTCATTAAGAAGTAAAGACTGAAAACCCTTCACCTCCCCCAAGGCAGAGCAGGATAAAGAAACTCAGACATCATCAGAACCAACTGTCCAGGGTTGATTATGTCCCCAGGGAAAGCCATCACTTCTAATCAGTTCTGAAAGGAGCTATTTCCCTTTCCCAGGGAAAACAAAATCATTCCTCTGTGGAGTTCTAACAGATCCACTTAAGATTTCAGGGTTTATAAAAGGGACTCACTCACAGGGAGAGACAGACAGAGGTGAAAACTTTGCAATAGACAGATTCTTTGAGAAAAATGTTACTCTTTAGAAAGATGACATTATGACCTGCACTCAAGACAATATTTTAAAAGCAGGTATGGCCTGTCAGTCAGAAATTCTACATTCAAGTGCAACTCTCCACTTACTAGCTGTGTGGCCCTGGGTAAGTCACCTGAGTTTCCAGGCCTCAAATGTTCCCATTTGTAGATGAGGTTAATGTTAATACCACTTATTGGGTATACTAGATGGTTTAAATGAGAATGAATTTAAAATATATTTGATTATTGTTATTTTGATAAAATATTGAACACAGACATGAATTATTACCTTGTCAGAGTTAAAATTGAGTAAAGGAAATAGACAAAACAAGTAGGCAAATTGACCGACTGCTGAGAAGAGGGAGAGGGAGACAGAGATGAACCTGCATTTGGTGATCAGGGAAGAAAGCGGCGTATGAATGGAAATGTGAAGGACAAGAAAATGCCAGCCATGATAAAAACTAGGTGGAAAAAATTCCAGGCAAAATGTACCAAAGTCCTGTGGTAGATAAAACAGCTCAATGAGTTGAAGAGAATGAAGCCAGACCAGTGACACTAGAATACAGTAACTGAGTGGTATTGTAACACAAAATGGTGATGGACAAAAGTTCTGGAATTTTATCTCCTATTTTTCCCTTAAATTCTGAGATAGAAAATTTTGATGTGACAGATTAGAGGGGAACAATGGCAGATGGCTCACAATCAACGATAACAGAAATACTCCCGGGGCTTAAATTCTAAAACTTGGCTTGACCATCCTCATCAAAATTCCAAATCTCCATGTACATTAAGCCTACAACATTCCAACATTCTTCCACTGACAAAATACAGGAAGATAAGAAATTGAGAGTATTTCATGATTGACCAGTGGGGGCCATTATTTGTTACCCAGATCAGTTGTTCTGACCTCCCCAGAAGACCCACCTCCAGTATAGAAGAGTGGACCCCTGAGATTACTTAGAGTGAAAACTTAAGCAATATTGCATAGCCCAGTCAAGTGCAACAGGGTCAGGCACCACTGATTTTTCCATTCTAGCCCTCCTCTGCTACATGATAACCAACAACCAGCTGATCCATATAGCTAGAAATGTTCATTCATTGCTTTTAGGTACCCTCATCAGGAAATTGTTTAAAAATAATAATAATAATGGCTGCCCAATTTGTACAGGAAACACCTCTGTCCATTTGGGGCATCAACCCAGAATTTCTCTTCTTTACTCTCTACAGCCCCATCTTGCATGGTCCTACCCAAATCTTTGCTGTGAAAACCACATATATTCTAATAACGCCCAAATCTATTGGCTCTAACCTCTCTGCCATATAGCACTCTTTGCTAACCACCTCCTAGATAGCTCCATTTGTTTATACCACTAGCCTCTCAAATTTGAGATATCCAAAACAGAAATGATCAACTTTCCCCAAGGCAACTCCTCCCCATTAGGGGTACCATCCTCCACCAAACTACTCAAGCAAGAAAGCTGGGGCTCAATTTCACTTCTTTCTCTTCCACATTCCATTATCAATCCCCATAGCTTCTACTACCTGAATGTCTCTTGAGTCTTTCCTCCTCCCACCCACCCTATTAGGTCGGGCCCTTATTTTTTGCCTGGGTCTCCTGGCTTTCTCTGTGGCCTGCCCAAATTTATCCTCCACAGATATCATAGTGGTCTTTGTCAAAGGCAAACTTAGTCACATCAGTTTTCTGCTTAAAATTATTCAGTAGTATCTGCTACCCGTGTGTGTTTCAAAACAGCGGTCCTGTGCCCTCGCTTAGGACATCAGATCCTCCATGATCTGACTCCTTCCTGCCTCACTGGTTTTGTTTTCTTCACTCTCTCACATGCACCTTTCACTGCAGCCCAGCTCACCCATTTGAACTTCCACACCCACACATCTTACAGTCGATTGTTCCCTATTTTTCCATTTCTGCACTTGTTTTCTGAAGAAAACAAGTTCCTTCAGAACTCAGCTCAAGCCTTTTCCTTCCTTTATTTAGTTTAGCTGTGCTTTCTCCATGCCCCAAAAGCACCCTATGCCAATTTGTACCTAGCACTCTCCATACTGGGCTATACTTACTGGTTTGCTTGTCTCACTAAATTGACTACAAATACTTAAGAGAGGGCATCTCTTTTTTTGTTTGCCTGATGCCTAACACCATGCACTGTATAAACATGTAAGCAGAATATTTAGCCAGCAGGATATTAATGCACAATATAAATGATCCAAAACTATAAAATGTACAGAGAAGAATGAAGTTTGGTTTTGTCTGAGCATTTTCCATATACATATGTATTTGATTTAAAAAATTTCTTCATACCATTCAATCAAGTGAAACTATAGGTAAAGATATATTTAAAGCATGAGTCTTCTTTTCTACTCTTGTAATGATTTTCCAAAGAATAAAATATACTTCCACTCTGCCACAGAGGACAACAACCCTCTTCTGACACTGATAAATACAAGGAAAATTATTTCTCTTAACTGAAATGTTCACATCCTAAAAGCTCTAAAACCAAAAGATTTTCAGAAACTCATTTGGCAGCAAAACCTGACCTGACCTGAACCAAATTGAGGACAAAAACCTGACCTAAGAGCTATATAAAGTCTTTATTTATCACACCATCAGGGCTACAATTCAACACTTTTTTCAATAATCTTTCTGCAGTTTCATTCTAAAATCTGGTTAGTAGCCAAAATAAGAAAAAAGAACTACTTGTGATTTGTCCTCAACTATCTGGTTCTATGCTCTCATAATACTCTAAGGCTTCTTGATTTATATTCTTCCATTCCATACCTACCTCTAACTCAGAATTGGGTTTTCCGTGTATATAGGAATGGCATATAAACTATTTTTTTCAGACTTATTGAGGTATCATTGACAAGTATATGTAAGGTGTACAACTTGATGTTTTGATATATGTGTACATCCTAACACGATCAACACAATTAAGCAAACATAGCTATCACTTCACATGGTTACCATTTTGTTTCTTGTGTGTGGGGCAAGGAGGGAGTGGTAAGAACACTTAAGGTCCACTCTCTTAGCAAATTTCAAGTATACAATGCAGTATTGTTTACTGTAGTCGCCATAGCTGTACATTAGATCTCCAGAATGTTTTCATCCTGTATAAGTGAAACTTTGAATTCTTTGACCAAAATCTTCCTATGTCTGCTTCCTCCAGCCCCTGGCAACCACCATCCAACTCTTTGCTTCTGTGAGATTGATTATCTTAGATTCCCCACGTAAGCGAGATCATGCAGTATTTATCTTTCTGTATCTGGCTTATTTCACTTACCATAATGTCCTCCAGATTCATCCATGTTTGTTGCAAATGGCAGGATTTCCTTCTCTCTCCTCCCACCCTCCACCCTCAAGTAACCCTTGGTGTCTATTGTTCCCCTCTTTGTGTCCATGTGTACTCAATGTTTAGCTCCCACTTGTAAGTGAGAACATGCAATATTTGGTTTTCTGTTCCTACATTAATTCTTAGGATAATGGCCTCCAGCTGCATCATATACCCAGTAATGGGATTGCTGGGTCAAATGGCAGTTCTGTTTTAAGTTCTTCGAGAAATCTTCAAATTGCTTTCTATAGTGGCATCTTTCATCTTTTCATAATAGCTATCCCAACAGATGTGAGGTGCTATCTCATTGTGATTTTGACTCGCATAGTCATAATTTTGTGTCTGACTCCAAAACCCTCTAAAGACTTTCTTTACCCAGCTAAATTCTATTTAAAACATTGCTAAAATAAACCACGAAAAATGAAATTACTTCTAGTGGTTTTGTGTATTCAGATCATGTCAGCCATCTTTGACAACAAAACTGTTTCCTCAATTGCTCTGCTCTTTAAAAGAACTTCAAGTTTCTCTCTCTGTTAATTGATGTCTCATTTAAAAACAACATTTTCTAGGTCTAAGCTAAGTCCCTATGCAGGAACTCCAACTGTGCATCAGGAAAAATTCCAAATAGCCTTAAAATTAAAACACAAACAAAACCATAAAGCAATAAAAGATAGATTTTTTCTTATAACTTTAGAATGTATAGCTTATGAAATTTAGAAATACTTTTAAATAATAAATGTGATCACAGAAAAGTCAAAGGTTTCTGCAAAGCACAAACCACCATAAGCAAAGTTAAAGACAGAATAACTTCGGGAAAATGTACATACTAATTTCGCTAATACATAATAAATTTCTACAACCAATTAAAAAAATTAACAGGAAAATTAAAATAAGAATAAGTAGGTCACAGAAAAGGCTTTACAAATGGCTCTCAAACGTAGAAAATATATTTGATCACATTCAAAAAAGAAATGCAAATTAAAACTATACTGCATTGTTTTTCTTTTATCAGATTGTGAACATTTGAAAATTTGGACAGGTTTTGTTGCTAAAGCAGTGGAGAAAACATGAACTCTTGTATGTTACTGGTGAGGATGCAATGTGGAATGACCCCTGCAGAAGCAATTTGGCAGTATCTATTGAATTTACAAATGCACATATTATTTGATACAGCAATTCCACTTTCAGGAATTTATCCTACAATAGCAGATTGTAAAAGTGACATACATACATAGTTATTCATTGCAGCATTGTTTGTATGGATAAGATTTAAAATCACCTAAAGTTTCATCAATATGGGGTTGGCTATCTATTGTACATTCATTCAGTGGAATACTGCACAGAAACTTTAAAGAAATAGGGAAATTCTTTGTGTACTGATACAAAAAGATAATTAAGGTATACTTTTAAATGAAATAAAAAGAGACCCACTGGACACAATTATATCTGATGTATCTATGTATGTATATATATATTTTAATGTTTCAGATACTATTTTCTAAAATATCTCTTCGATAAAATCTAACTTTGGAACATGAGTTTTTTCTTGAACTAAACTTTTAGAAAGAAGAATTAAGGTAATATAATAAAAGTGAGAGAGATAATATAGCTTTCAAATGAACTACTCAAAGAAAGTTAACTTCATACTGAGGGTTTTTCATTTGCTCCTCTGTATTCTGGATCAAATTGGCTCCTTACATTATAAGTTTCCAGTCCCTCTTCAGGACTAATTAAGAGTCTTTTGACACACTCAGTTTTAGGATAAGCATTCATTCTGGAATATTATCCTGAGCATCAACAATAGAAAGAGCTCTAAATTTGAGCATGCCTGTTATTTGACTGATGATTCCATTCATTTGCTGAAGTACTCCATTTTAGCCATTTAACCTATGGGATTAGAGGCATTTTGCATGGTTAAGAGGTCCTCCTATCTTTCTGGCAAATCTAGTTTTTGGCTGACCTGTCTTCCTCTTTTACTGTTTTTCAACTGCTGGTATTCCCAAAGATCCATTTTCTCACTCTTTGTAATGCCCCAGGTGATCCTGTTTACTTTGAAAGTACACGCTTTATTGTATATGAGGCTGACTTCTAGTCACTATTATATATAAGGCTGACTTCTATGACCCCTCAAGCACATGTCCAAAGGTAAATTATTTCTCTCCAAAATGTCTTTTCCACCTCCTGAATTATAGAATCTCCTTTCCTCTCCACTCCTAATATCCAACAAGTTACTAAATGCTATTGTTTCTACCTCCTAAATATATCTGACTCCTGTATGCATCCCATCCCTCCCACCTACTTCAGACTTCTCATACCAACAGTTGCAATAGTATGCTAACTTGTTTTCTTCTTCTATTTAACCTGTCCTCAAATCCATCCTCAGCACAACTAATGATATTTTATCTTTAAAACCAAAACCTAATCATAATTCTTCTTGCCTCAATCCTTTAATAGCTGACCGTCACCTACACCATGCTCCAGGAACTGGCTCCTCTTCACCTTTTCATCTAATCTCTCATCACTTCCTTGAACCTTCCATCCACTTCTGAAAGGAACCATGCTATTTGTTCTCTCCACCCTATTAATATCACCCAGGACATTCCCTTCACCCTGAACACCCTTCCCCTCTTTTTCCCCCATGGCATATCTCCACTTCCATCTCCCACCATTTAGTGAGCTATTACTATCTCTCAATATTCTACTCAAATGTAACCTCCCTTGTTGAGCATATATGGCTGTAAGCAGTATCTGCTGAAGGCAAGTCTTTCCCCCACTAAACTGCTGGAGCAATAAGGTCAAACAAAACAGAGGCAGATTTCTCATCTCTCATCTCATCCACACACTGAGCAAAACATCTGGTATATGAGCATTCAGTAAACTGTGGTTGAATCATGACCCAGCAATCACATTACTTGGTTCAAACCCAAAGGAATATAAATCATTCTACCAAAAAGATACATGCCCTCATATGTTCATCATGGCACTATTCCCAGTAGCAAAGATATGGACTCAACTTGGGTGTCCATCAATGGTGGATGGATAAAGAAAATGTGGTACATATATACCATGGAATACTAGGCAGCCATAAAAAAGAATGAAATCATGTCCATGAATGGAGCTGGAGGCCAACACTTTAAGCGGGTTAACACAGAAAAGAAACAGAAAATCAAATATCATGTTCTCACTCACAAGTGTGAGCTAAATCTGGGGTACACATAAAGATGGGAGCAACAGACACTGGGGACTCTCAAAGGAGGGAAGGAGAGTAGCGGGCAAGTTCTGAAAAACTTCCTATTGGGTACTATGTTCACTACCTGGGTGAGGAGATCAACAAGAAGCCCAAACCTCAGCATCATGCAATATACCCTTGTAACAAACTTGCATATGTGCCCCCTAAATCTAAAATAAAAATGAAAAAAATTAAATAAATTGTGGTTGAATTAAATCTAACTGAATAATATATGTTTGCTTTTAAAGGTTCAGTAGCATAGTGAGTTAAAGAAGAAATGTCCCAAAGATTAGAGGTTGGGTATTTTAAAAAGTAAAAGAAAAGATTTTACGCTTCAGTGTTAGCCATTGGGAAAAAGAGAAAAAAGAAACACAGGATTTTTTTTTTTAATGTGATGACAAATGTTCAAGAAAGAGAGCTGAAAATGATGTGTCTGAAGTAAAGAGTGGGGATGAGAAGGGAAGAATAGCAAGATTAATAGATGCCTCCCAGGAGTTCTAGATGTAATAACCTTTCTTCTTTTGCCAAAATCCAAGTAGGATATCAGGACTATTGCCTTATCTTTTCACTTTTCTGGAGTCACTTGGAATTTATAGATACAGAGTCACTTCTAGACTGCACTAACACCCTATAATGTGTTAATCAGCCTTCTATTCTATCCCATTTCCAATTCCACACGTGTCATTACTTGCTTGTAATCCCAATCCAAGCGCTCAACTTTTTGATACTGGGGAAAAAAGTACCTTTGGAGATCAATTTCTGAGTAATCCTCCTCTCGTATTGCACTTCGAAACTGTGGCTGCAGAGGTCAGCTATTTATGTAGAAAAGGGTTCCTCCTCTATTGTCACTAGGACCTTGAATTAGCCTCTCTTTCTAGAACACAGAACTCAGGAAAGGAAGAGTAGCTGGATTCTCACATCATTCCTATTTTCCTTCTCTGGGGCCTTCCTGTCTATCTGAAAAGGTTACCCTAAGTGGTTGCTTCCCTTTTCTCATCATTTTCTTGCTGTCTAATTAGTATACATAGTCCTGGTGTGATTGTCTCTGCAACCCTGGCACCTGCTTCATGTCAAACTGATTTATGTTTATCGACTGTTTCAAAGAATTTATGTTTTCTTTTTTCTCATCTGCCTCCTCCTTCTGACTCCCTCCTATTTGCACTTTCGCTCACTCTCTCTCTCCCTGTTCCTGCCCAACACACACACACACACACACACACTTTGGCCCTCCCTCTCTCTCTCCACTCCCTTTTCCTTCCCTTTCTCTCTCCTTCTCCCTCTGTTACTCTCTCTCTTTCTCTCTCTCTCTCTCACACACACACACACAGTTACTCACATATACACAGAATTCATACATCAAATCGCCATCACTTTTCTTTCCCAAGAATTTACTAATGTTCACAAAGTACACATTTACATTTAAGATGGCTCCAGACTCTCAAGACAGATGCACTTTCAAACCCAAACATACTTTTGGGAGAAAGACTATTGCCATCAAGAGAAATGCCTAAGAGATAAACACCTCTGAGAACTACTTGGTAAGAAAAAAGTTCAAGCCAAAATAAGAGAAAACTCTATTTCCTTCTTCGCACACCGAGAATTGCATACTGGCCTCTTCTAAAATGCAATGTGTGCGCTGAAGTGATAGAAGCAAAAGATTTAGATTCACAGTGGGATGAGATATCTGTAGCTTAATAAAAGCCAGCAGAGCAATTGCAGAGAAATAATAGAGATGCCAGAGGGAGATGGATGTACAAAGTATTTTCAAAAACAGCTTGACTCTGCTCTTGTAAATACGAGTCTAGCCATGTGCTTGGTCAATATATGCTAGATAGAACTCAGTATAACTCCTTATAATTTTAAAAGATCTTTCTCTTATCCTAAGAATTTCTAACATAGTATTTCACCATACCATTCTTACCCAACTTATCACCAGATTACATTCCAAATATATACACTTCTGTTCGTTTTGTTATATTTTCCTTCAATTTCCAGAATTTAAAGTGCTTATAAAATTTATTTCTGAATTTCTATTACAAATCTCATCTATATTATATCTACACACATGAGCAAACACAATTTTGCACCAACTCACCCAATTCAAAACTAATAAGAATTAAACACTGTATTTTCCTCTTCTCATCTTTTGAATCTCAACTTAAATGCTAACTCCTCAAGAGACTTTGCTAGAAAAGATCCTCTAGTTATTCTAGAGCACAGTAGCCTATTTATGTCTTCTATGCAGTTATTCAAATGTGTAATTTTTAAATTGTATTTAATTGTTATTCTGACTCTTCCAATAAGCTTTATGAAAGCAGGGATCATGTCTGTCTGTGTATCCAACTCCACTACATAGAATTGTGCCATATACATTGTAGAGGTTTAGTAACTTAACAAGTATGTATTTTTAATTCTCTGTAAACACAAGCACATATGACATAAAGGGATTTAAGCAAATCTGCTTACACAGTGCTTACCAACAAAAGTTCTTGACATTAATACATCAACTAAGCCAATTGTAATAAAATAGGAGATCAAAATGAAATAAAGCATAGAACTGGCAGGCAGCAAATTAAGACACTTTATCCTTGGTACTCTAAAACAAACAATGGATTTAAAAGTTTTCTATTGCTGTGTAACAATATTACCACAAACTTAGCAGCTTAAAATGATACCCATTTATTATCTCACCATTTCAATGAATCGGGAGTATAAGAAAGGCTTAGCTGAGTCCTCTGCTTCATAGCATAAGGTTCCAGTCAAAATATCAGCCAGGGCTGCAGCCTCATCTGAGGACTGACTGGGGAAGGATCCATTTCAAAGCCTACATGGTGGTTGGCAGCATCAATTTCTTGTAAGCTGTTGGACTGAGGACCTCAGTTTCCTAATCACATACAACCCATCACTCTTGTCATATTCTATTGGTTAGATGCAAGTTACAGATCCCGCCCACTTTCAAAGCAAGGAGACCACAATGGTTGGGGTACCAGGAGGCAGGGGTCGAGGAGGCACCCTGGAGTCTGCCTATCACAGATGGAACAGTTATAAGGAGCCTGGTTCATTTAATTTTTTTAACTTTTAAGTTCAGGGGTACATGTACAGGTTACATAGTTAAACATGTGTCATGGAGGTGTGTTGTACAGATTATTTCATCACCTGAGTATTAAGCCTAGTACCCATTAGTTATTTTTCCTGATCCTCTCCCTCCTCCCAACTCCCAACCTCCAAAATGCCCCAGTGTGTGTTGTTTCTTTCTATGTATCCATGTGTTATCACTTAGCTCCCACTTGTAAGTGAGAAAATGCAGTATTCAGTTTTCTGTTCTTGTTTAGTTTGCCAAGGATAATGGCCTCCAGCTTCATCCATGTCCCTGAAGGACATGATCTCATTCTTTTTTTATGGCTGCAGAGTATTCCGTGGTGCATATGTACCACATTTTCTTTATCCAGTCTATTGTTGATGGGTATTTAGGTTGATTCCCTGTCTTTACTATTGTGAATAGTGCTGCAATAAACATACATGTGCCTGTGTCTTTATGATAGAATGATTTAGATTTCTTTGGATATATACACAGTAATGGAATTGCTGGGTCGAATGGTATTTCTGTCTTTAGGTCTTTGAGGAATCACTACACTATCTTCCATAATGGTTGAACTAATTTACTCTCCCACCAATGGTTAATAAATAAAATATTTTCTGGTAGTAAAGAATATGTCCAGTCTCACTGGATTCCCCAGAGTTTCATGAATAAAATATTAAAATAACTCACAAAAGTAGTCTAGGCATTCACATAGAAGAGCATTTAATAGCTCTTTACAGCAGGAAAATAAACCAAAAAAAAAGTGAAAATCTTCAGAGTTTTATCAAAGACAGATAAATAAATAAGTTATATAATGCAAATAGCATAAAAAGCAGCTAAAGATATTATATACGGAAGCTAAATGAAAGCCAATGGCATATGTGGGAGACTGTAACACAGTCCCATCCTTGCCACAATTTACTGTGGGTGAATCATACTTCCTTGCCCCCACTGGCTTTGGGCTTAGTCATGTGAGTTTAACTGATTGAATGTGCGTGGAGATGACAGTATGCCAGATCTGAGCAATGACTGTGAGAGGTATTACAAGTTTTGGTTTGTTCCATTTGCATTCCTGCCATCCACCATGACAGTAACTGATCCCAGAGAAGATCCCAGAGTGAGAAGACATGCCAAGCATGGTGAAGCCCAGCAGAGCCTTGGCCAACTCTCAGACTTACAAGTAATGAATATTTGTTGTCATAAGAGACTGAATTTTTGAATTGTTCATTATAAAATATGATATCAGCAAAATGCTGACAACATAGTATAGAATTTTCCAAGTAATGGATCAATAAAATGAGAAGTAACTTAGCATATTCCCTACAATTAAAATGCTTGTTTCCAGATGAAAGTGTTTCTATGCATTTTATACCCCTCACTCTCATCTCTAACAACATAGTTTCTTCTTCCTGGAATGTCCTCTTCGGGGTTTTGGGGGGTTATTAAAAAACTGCTCCTTCCCCCAAAACCTGAATTTAGGATACAGTAGAAGTTTCAGAGAAATCAGCCAGAGACTAACAAATCCCTTTTATTCTCATTAATTTACTATCATTGTTGAAAAAAAAGGTTTATGTGTTACAGTCCAAGAGGCCTAAGATGAAGCCCAGATCTAAGCTTCCCATTCAAGCCCAGGGAGACATGGACTGATACAGCCTTTGCTTCTGAGGGTTTCTACCACTAACTTTAAAACATTGAAGAAAGCAGGCCTGAGCTGAACTCCTTTTCCAAAGCCACTAGACTAATACATTACTCCTGCTCACGTGGTGGGGAGAGACACCAAGAATGTTAGTCTAAGAAAATTTCTGGGAGAAAACAAGAGGGGGGAAAGTCTTTTGTGTTTTAGAAGCATTAATCTCTTACACTCCAGTATTTTCTCAACATCCTAATTACAGCACTTATTAGTGTTACCTTATAATTTAAACCCCATTAAAAAGTGGACAAAGGACATGAACCCACATTTTTCAAAAGAACACAAATGACCAACATGAAAAAATGTTCAACATCACTAATCATCTGAGAAATGTAAATTAAAACCACAATGAGATACTAACATATCAGTCAGAATGGCTATTACTAAAAAGACAAAAAAAAACCAACAGATATGGGTGAGAATGCAGAGAAAAGGGAATGCTTATACACCATTGATGGGAATGTAAATATAACCTCTATGGAAAACAATATGCAGATATCTCAAAGAATTAAAAATAGAACTACCATTTGATCCAGCAGTCCCACTGCTGGGTATCTACCCAAAGAAATGAAATCATTTATGATGGTTAGTACTGTCAGCTTGACTGGATTGAAGGATACAAAGTATTGATCCTGGGTGTGTCTGTGAGAGTGCTGTCAAAGGAGATTAACATTTGAGTCACTGGGCTGGGAAAGGCAGACCCACCCTTAATATGGGTGGGCACAATCTAATCAGCTGCCAGTGCAGCTAGAACATAAGCAGGCAGAAAAATGTGGAAAGAGAGACCAGCCTAGCTTCCCAGCCTGCCTGCCTACATATATACATACACACATACATACATTCCATTATATATTATCTCTCCATATATATTCCATTAATTCTATCTTCTAGAGAACCCTAATACGTCATTATATAAAAAAGATACCTGCACTTGTATGTTTATCAAAGAACAAATTATAATAACAAAGATATGGAATCAATCTAAGCATCTATCAATGAAATACTGGATAAAGAAGATGCGGTAGGCTGAGTGCAGTGGCTCATGCCTGTAATCCCAGCACTTTGGAAGGCTGAGGTGGGTAGATCACCTGAGGTCAGGAATTGGAGACCAGCTCGGCCAACACGGTGAAACCCTGTCTCTACTGAAAATACAAAAAAGTAGCCAGGCGTGGTGGTGCATGCCTGTAGTCCCAGCTACTCGGGAGGCTGAGGCATGAGAATTGCTTGAACCCAGGAGGCGGAGGTTGCAGTGAGCCAAGATTATGCCACTGCACTCCTGTCTGGGTGACAGAGTGAGACTCCATCTCAAAAAAAAAAAAAAAAAAGAGAGAGAAAGATGCGGTATATATACACCATGGAATAATGTTTAATGTTTCATCATAAAGCAGAATGAAATCATGTCTTTTGCAGCAACATGAATGAAACTGGAGGCCATTATCTTAAGTGAAATAACTCAAACAGAAAGCCAAGTACCATATGTTCTCATTTATAAGTGAGAGCTAAATAATATGTACACACACACATAGAGAGTAGAATAATAGACATTGGAGTCTAGGAAGTGCAGGAGGGGGTTTAGGGATGAGAAATTACTTAATGGGTACAAGTCCATTGTTCAGGTGATGGCTCTACCAAAAGCCCAGACTTCACCAATAAGCAATATATCCATGTAATAAAACTGCACTTATATCCCCTAAATCTATTTTTTTAAAGAAATCATAAAATAATTTCTGAAAAAATACAAAAAGGAGAATTACCTTGTATTTAAGCTATTTATGTCTGTACCTGTCCCTGCCACACTGTGACTCCAGTTTATTAATTTTAAAATTCCCTGTGGCGCACAGTACCCACAGAAAACAGGCATTTGGGAAATGTGTGCAAATTGAATATCTGTGTTCTTTGCTAAAAGTTGTTCTTTGCCTATCAATAAGGAATAACTAGAGACAGGTAACATAATTGCTAAATGGAAGGCAAACTGGTAGAGTTTCATTATAAATAAAATTTAGGAAAATTCTCAGGTTCTCTTAATGATAGAAGGCCAAATGCCCCATGCCTGGAGACCTAAGACTTTAGGCACATCCTTCCCCATAAGCACTGGATTTGTGCACGGATGAGCTCTAATTTCTGGGAGTACTTGTGGAGATTTATCTTTGATGGGCTAGCTCCACAACAGTATAAATATTGCTGATAAAATCATAGTTCATATATCAAGAAATATAACCGTTTGTATACCTTGACTAATAAAACAGATACTAATCTCCTGGATGATTTGAATGTAACATAATCAAAAATGCATTTTTAATTTACTCCTAGATTTTCTGACCCTATAGCTTGTTATTTCTACATAAATACTAGCGTAAGACTGCTTTCTAAGACTCAACCTTTAAACAAAACTAATTATACATCCATTTAAAGATGAAAAATCATGCAGTCCTTCACAATAAAAAGTGCATTTCTGATCCAAGAGAAAACAACTGCAGTAATGAAAATCCCTAAACTTACTGGAGAGTGTTTCTTTCCGAGAATTGGTTCCAACTTCATACAAGTAAGAGGTGCTGAGGTCAGAGTGAGCAGACTGTGTGATTCAAAGCGTGTATCCAAGCAGCAAATGTACTAGAATTGGGAAGTATTCAGCAAGGAGGTGTCTCCAGGCAGGTAGGGCTCCATTCCCCAATCAGGCTAAATACTGGCTTTCAGAAATCCACTTGACAACTCTGATTGAGATGAGATTGCAGTCTGTAAAAGGTCAAGAAAACTTTTATACTCTAGCTACCATGATCACAAAAGTGCGAAAAAGCAGGGACAAAGAATAGGGAGTTTGCAGAAAAGAAGAAAATGTAATAGCCCTGTCTCCTCCCAAGCATGGTGAAAGGTAAAATGTGGCTGAGAAAAAAAATATTTGTGTCAGACCTAGATTCTCAGTCTGAATTGAAAACAATAGCAATGAGATTGTCCTATACAAAGGCAACGTGTCAGAGGCACCCTGCATAGGCTGTTGTATCTTGTTTTGTAATTCCAAGTAAAAACTCTGTTTGGGCATATTTGCTGTAGGATTAGAATCACAGAATGTTTGAGTTAGGTAGGATCTTGGAAACCACCTAGGACACCTCCCATTCCTCCCAATCCCAACACCTCCTGTCAGTTTTACACACAGGGAAGCTAAAATCCAAAAGCGATGGGACTTGCTCTCTGGCTTAGCTCTGCATTTGAGCTAAAGTATGCCTCCAGCCTGCAAGCTCAGCTCCCATGGAGACAGGATAGTATGAATATAAAATGCCCCAGATGTGCAGCCAGAAACAGCTGGTGGCTCATTCTGACTCTGCCACTCATTAGCTGCATGAATAAATCATTGAGCCTCAGTTACCTCGCATGTAAAATGGAAATGACATATGCCACATAGGGAGTTATATTTAGTAAAATGTTATTGTAAAATGCTTAGTATATTGCTTAGCACATAGTAAATGATTATTATTCCTCATTCTTTAGCAACATAAATGTATAATGACTCACCTTGCCAGCTCAGTTGGGTCCCCTTCATACCTTAGCAGAGCTTTCATTAGTCCTTAGAGGGTCACTTAACCCTCTTTCTCATTCCCCATCAAATCACTTCAAATTCTCATTTATCATATCAATCCCTCTATGTTCTTGCCAACTCACTCCTTTTCATTTTTCCTTCTACCATGCAAAAAACTTGCCATACATCCTATCAACCCATCTTTTTATTTTCTTTTGTTTTACCTTCTAAACATACCTGGCCTTGTCCTTTTGCTAAAGAGACTGGTCCATCCTTTTCCATGCTATTCAGAACCACATTCCATTTTTTTCAGCCCTCTCTATTTTCATATCTCACTGTGCCCTTCTTCCTTTCCTCCTTCCTATCCATCAGCCTATAAACTTAAACTTCCTTCATTCCAAGAAAAGTTACAATAAGTATATTAGTTCCCTCAATTTCCATGAAAATATAGCTCTTTTCCCCTTGTTCTCATTTTGTGTTCTGGTTTGTTTTTTTTTTACTGTCAATTGTCTCCTAAGTACAAGCTGCAGTTGGTCATTGTCTTCTAGTCTGCTTTATCATCTGCCTTCACACTGTAAAGGTGAAGGTCCTAAGAACACCATAGACCTCCTTATGTCCAGACTCAAAGGCCTCAATGAACTCTCCACCCTCCTGGATCTCATGGCAGCAACAACACTGCTGGCCACCTGCCCCTCCTTAATGCTCTCCACCCCTTTACCTGCCAGAGCACCTGGCTGCCCTCCTGCCTCTCTGATCCCACTTTTTCTTGTTGTAGTGGTGGTTGTTTCTGTTAACTCCATAACTGTTGGATAAGCTCAGAGTTCCATCTTTGGTCGTCTTCTCCCTATATTTACCTGCCTTGATGATCTCATTATTGCCCTCTTCCATTGCTCCTTACCTGAATTCCAGCTCTACTCAGTATCTCTAAAGCACTCCAGACTTAATATATGCATAAAAACACATTTCTGCTCTCATTCCAATTCTACAAGTTTCAGTTAATGGAGCCTACTAACCCTGTTAGCCAAAAAGCCTGTCTTCCCTCTTCCTTACAGCCCACCTCATCTTCCATATCTAACCAGTCATCACATCCTGCTATTCATCCTTAGAAATGTCCCCCTCCAGCCCAGGCCAGCATCTCCATGCCCATGGCCTTGGCTTTAGTAGGAACCTCATCATTTCAGAGCTAGAATATTACAAAGAGTCTCCAATGTGGTTTCAACCGATCCTAGCCTTCCCACTTCAGTACAACCTCTATACATTAACGAGAGGTGGAAATAGATTGGAGCATGAATCTGTTCCACCCCTGGGCTACAACATAAAACCACCTTCCGTAAAATGACATAAAAGTCTTTTCAGACATGTAATTACCTCCACACCAGGGACTCTAGTCACTTGTAGTATCTCACCATTCCTAAGCACATTGCCCTTTCACAAATCTTGATCCTACACATTCAAGTCTCATTGCCAGGAATATCATTCCCCTCTATCTCTTCCTGTTACCACCTTCAGCACCCAATTCAAATGTCATCCATCTCTCTGGGTATCCCTAGACAACCCCAGGCAAAACGTGGCCATGGTACTTTGTTCACACCTATATCAAGCTCTTACCCTGTGGAATTGTAATAAAACACTTTAATGTGTCTGTCTTGACAGTGGCATTGTCAGTCTTTCACAGCCAGAATTATACTTTTTCACCTTTTATTTCAGCACCTATTAGAAAGCCTTGACATATTAGGTGATCAAATATACATTTGTGGAATAAATGAATGACTATATAGTGGAATGTAGCCAATTGAGACTGATGCTTTTATTGCCCTTTCAATTGTTCTCATGCATAATTGCACTCCTTGTAACCTACAATTAAATGACAAAGTAGCCAAACCAATCATTCTAATAACAAAATATCAACTTTCGATTCAGAAGATTTTTGGCAGATCAGCAACAGTAGAGGTGGAGGAGAACTGGGAATGGAGAGTGTTTAGGCAGAGATGGCCTCTGCCCACAGATGCAGAGTGGCACCAGAGAGCATCCAAACACACCCTGTCAAAACTCCCAACCCTGGATAGGGATTCCAGAAGAAACTGCCTCATCTCAATAGAAGGGCACAGAGGAAGGACCCAATAGTGACAGTCAACTTATCATCATGTATCTGAAATATTCAATTAATTTTCCATTCCATGCAGTGCAACAGAGATTTATGAAGTGTCAGCTACATTTCAGGCAGTGTGCTAGATCTATAAAATAAAAATAGTTTACATTTGCATAACTATTTTTAATTTTCAAAGTGCTTTCATATACATTAATTTTGATTTTTATGCTAAATGAAAGTTAGATATTCTAGGAGGCAATCTCATGAAGTAATCCCTCTAACTCTGATATGATAACCAGGGAAGCTGAACTTACTTAAACTTTGAGATAAGGCCAAATACAAGGATGAAAAATATTTGATTATTCAGGATAAGGCTCTTCTTTCACATTAGTGTGGCAGTGTAACATCATACGCTAGCCACTGTGCATGTGATCACTATCATCAATCCCTGCCCACAGGTGGCTTCTAATAGAAGATGGAAACAATGCAAGTTTATACACCAAATATAAGTAAAGATCACCACCGATCCCACAGAAATACAAACCACCATCAGAGAATACTATAAACACTTCTATGCAAATAAACTGGAAAATCTAGAAGAAACGGATAAATTCCTCAACACATACACCCTCCTCCCAAGACTAAACCAGGAAGAAGTTGAATCTCTGAATAGACCAATAACAGGCTCTGAAATTAAGGCAATAATTAATAGCTTACCAACAAAAAAAGTCCAGGACCAGATGGATTCACAGCCGAATTCTACCAGAGGTACAAGGAGGAGCTGGTACCATTCCTTCTGAAACTATTCCAATTAATAGAAAAAGAGGGAATTCTCCCTAACTCATTTTATGAGGCCAGCATCATCCTGATACCAAAGCCTGGCAGAGACACAACAAAAAAAGAGAATTTTAGACCAATATCCCTGATGAACGTTGATGCAAAAATCCTCAATAAAATACTGGCAAACCAAATCCAGCAACACATCAAAAAGCTTATCCACCATGATCAAGTGGGCTTCATCCCTGGGATGCAAGGCTGGTTCAACATACACAAATCAATAAAAGTAATCCAGCATATAAACAGAGCCAAAGACAAAAACCACATGATTATCTCAATAGATGCAGAAAAGGCCTTTGATAAAATTCAACACCACTTCATGCTAAAAACTCTCAATAAATTAGGTATTGATGGGATGTATCTCAAAATAATAAGAGCTATCTATGATAAACTCACAGCCAATATCATAACGAATGGGCAAAAACGAAGTATTCCCTTTGAAAACTGGCACAAGACAGGGATGCCCTCTCTCACCACTCCTATTCAACATAGTGTTGGAAATTCTGGCCAGGGCAATCAGGCAGGAGAAGGAAATAAAGGGTATTCAATTAGGAAAAGAGGAAGTCAAATTGTCCCTGTTTGCAGATGACATGATTGTATATCTAGAAAACCCCATTGTCTCAGCCCAAAATCTCTTTAAGCTGATAGGCAACTTCAGCAAAGTCTCAGGATACAAAATCAATGTACAAAAATCACAAGCATTCTTATACACCAATAACAGACAAACAGAGAGCCAAATCATGAGTGAACTCCCATTCACAATTGCTTCAAAGAGAATAAAATACCTAGGAATCCAACTTACAAGGGATGTGAAGGACCTCTTCAAGGAGAACTACAAACCACTGCTCAATGACATAAAAGAGGATACAAACAAATGGAAGAACATTCCATGCTTATGGGTAGGAAGAATCAATATCGTGAAAATGGCCATACTGCCCAAGGTAATTTATAGATTCAATGCCATCCCCATCAAGCTACCAATGCCTTTCTTCACAGAATTGGAAAAAACTACTTTCAAGTTCATATGGAACGAAAAAAGAGCCCACATTGCCATGTCAATCCTAAGCCAAAAGAACAAAGCTGGAGGCATCACACTACCTGACTTCAAACTATACTACAAGGCTACAGTAACCAGAACAGCATGGTACTGGTACCAAAACAGACATATAGATCAATGGAACAGAACAGAGCCCTCAGAAATAACACCACATATCTACAACTATCTGATCTTTGACAAACCTGAAAAAAACAAGAAATGGGGAAAGGATTCCCTATTTAATAAATGGTGCTGGGAAAACTGGCTAGCCATATGTAGAAAGCTGAAACTGGATCCCTTCCTTACACCTTATACAAAAATCAATTCAAGATAGATTAAAGACTTAAATGTTAGACCTAAAACCATAAAAATCCTAGAAGAAAACCTAGGCAATACCATTCAGGACATAGGCATGGGCAAGGACTTCATGTCTAAAACACAAAAAGCAATGGCAACAAAAGCCAAAATTGACAAATGGGATCTAATTAAACTAAAGAGCTTCTGCACAGCAAAAGAAACTACCATCAGAGTAAACAGGCAACCTACAGAATGGGAGAAAATTTTTGCAATCTACTCATCTGACAAAGGGCTAATATCCAGAATCTACAATGAACTCAAACAAATTTACAAGAAAAAAACAACCCCATCCAAAAGTGGGTGAAGGATATGAGCAGACAGTTCTCAAAAGAAGACATTTATGCAGCCAAAAGACACATGAAAAAATGCTCATCATCACTGGCCATCAGAGAAATGCAAATCAAAACCACTATGAGATACCATCTCACACCAGTTAGAATGGCAATCACTAAAAAGTCAGGAAATAACAGGTGCTGGAGAGGATGTGGAGAAATAGGAACACTTTTACACTGTTGGTGGGACTGTAAACTAGTTCAACCACTGTGGAAGTCAGTGTGGTGATTCCTCAGGGATCTAGAACTAGAAATACCGTTTGACCCAGCCATCCCATTACTGGGTATATACCCAAAGGATTATAAATCATGCTGCTATAAAGACACATGCACACGTATGTTTATTGCGGCACTATTCACAATAGCAAAGACTTGGAACCAACCCAAATGTCCAACAATTATAGACTGGATTAAGAAAATGTGGCAGATATACACCATGGAATACTATGCAGCCATAAAAAAGGATGAGTTCATGTCCTGTGTAGGGACATGGATGAAGCTGGAAACCATCATTCTCAGCAAACTAATGCAAGGACAAAAAACCAAACACCACATGTTCTCACTCATAGGTGGGAATTGAACAACGAGAACACATGGACACAGGAAGGGGAACATCACACACTGGGGCCTGTTGTGGGGTGGGGGGAGAGGGGAGGGATAGCATTAGGAGATATACCTAATGCTAAATGATGAGTTAATGTGTGCAGCACACCAACGTGGCACATGTATACATATGTAACTAACCTGCACATTTTGCACATGTACCCTAAAACTTAAAGTATAATAAAAAATAATAATAATAAGGTGTATATTAGAAGTACAAAATGTCGTGGTAGTTTAGAGAAAGGAGAAGCAAATCCAACTGGGGGAATTAGAAAAAGTTTCATAAAGAAGGTTGCCTTGGGGCTAAGTTTGAAAGAGGAAAAGAATTGGTCAGAGAATCAGCATGAGCCAAGTTGTAGAACCAGAAATGCCCAGAGTACAGAACAGGAAGCATAATTCTCCTAGTTTTCTGGGAATATGAAAATGATCAGCTAAAAATCTATGAAGGTAATCTGAGGCCTTTAAAGAGAGCTTTGAGTAAGTTGCTGAAGAATTTCTGCTTAGTTATATAGACACTGGGGATGATGGAAAGTTTCTGAGGTTAGCATGAGATGGTCAGATCTGGGCTTTAAGGAGGGAACTGGATGGAGTTGTAGAGGATAATGCAGAGGCAGAAAGGACTAGAGACAGAGAAAACAGTCTGGAGGCAACATTTGCAGCAGGCAAGTGCAATTTCTATTTCATGAGAATAGACTCTGAGGTGCTATAGCTGTCAATAATAGAACTATTAACAACCTATGTTTTGAAAATAGTTATTGTAAGATGGAAAATTCCTATAGCACTTTACAGTTAATCACCATATACTTAATTGGTATCTACAAAGTGCCTAGTGCTATGCTAAATCCAGAGGAGGAGGAGGAGATGGTCACATGAAAATAAAATAGAAAGTGGTGCGCAATGAAAAGACATCAAGGTATCACGTAATTATGAGGATCAGACTATATTAGATCAGTTTGACTACCACGCAAAGAGCTAATTTTATGGGGTTTGGTAGCCAAGAGTAAGACGAAAATGTACATGATTGGTAAGGAATTCATGTTAAAACTTATGATAGATGTCGATATATTACATCATGAAAATGTTCACAAGTGAAGACTGCTTGAAGAGCTGAATTAATTGGCTGCCCAAAATAAGAAATAAACTTGAGAGCTGATGGTCATGTTCTATTCTTGTCACGAGACATCATTCATTCATTATGTGCCAGGCACTATTCTAAGTAAGTGCTCGGCATATGTGAGTGAACAAAACAAATGTCCCTGCAGTCTTAAGATTCACAAATAAGTAACATAGTAGCTTTGAGTGTGACAAGTGCTAAGAAAAACAAAAGAAGAACATGGCATGGAGTGGTGGCTGTAGTGTTGCAATTTTAAATGGGATGGTGGTTAAGGGTGGGCGTCCTTTAAAAAACAATATGTGAACAATATGTCACTAGTAGATCACTGGTAAAGGCTATGGCTGTAAAAGACTGCTAAAAAAATTTCCACCCATGATGCTGAAGAGTTTGTCATTTGAGATTTAGAAAATGTCAGCTCAGATTCCAAACTTCTAGAGTCAAAACAAGGTGAAAGGCATAGCTGGCATCACCTTGAAACTGCAGGTCCACTTAATTGCCGTTGTATAGAAAGTAACGTGTAAGACATAGCAAAAGACAGCAGAGTTAAAGCCTGAGCACTGCTCTTTCATTTCCTTTGCCACCTCCCTTTCGCTCTCAATCCTGAACTCTTCCTGTATTTGCACTGTGTGATTGGGCTATTCTGTTGTATATTCTCAGATTTTAGTTCAAAATAACCAAGTCTTCCAGACTTGATTTTTGCTGTTAATCAAAATTCCTGAACTAAACTCAATGCAGTCAGCAAGGATATTTTTTAATCCAGAGTTTACAGCAAGGGGAGGGGCACTGTTTGTGAGAGATTAGATATTTATGCATCATGCAAGTTGACAAAGATGTAAGTACAGAAGAGAACAGAGTACAAGCTTCATGAGACTGAGAAAAACATCTGGGATGCATTTATTACAGCATTAGCCCACAATTATCAGCCTATGTGCAGAGACTAAATGGAGAAGTAGCCAAAAGACCTCCTGGTACTGGATCTATATCAGCCAACAGACAACTGGGGAAATGTTAACGGATCTGTGAAGAACATAATTTGGCAACCTCAGACACTGTATCTCTAATTATAATTCACACACAAGTTGACTTTTATTGGCAATGTTTTTAAACAAGGAAAAAAATAGTAAAAAAAAAAATTGGAAAGAGGCAAAAAGGGAAGATTTGTTTGAAATTGCTTTCCTTTTAAAGTTTCATGGGAATGGAACATTTCAAGCATCTCTGAAGAGTCAAAGCAGCAGTTAATGTTAAGCAATCCAGTTCTGTACTTGGACATGGTCTAAAATAACTGTGGTGGTTTTCAAATGACGTCTACTCTAAACAGATCTATCCAGAATACTTCAGCTATTACTCAATGACTTGGCATAATTAAACTACATCTGATGTAATAAATTGAACGACTTGGAGGAGAGATAAAAGACCACATGCAAAGCCATCATTGCAGTTTAATCCTCACCTTTGGTAACTTCACAATGTCAAGTGGTATAATGGGGGGCTATATTTACGCAGGGAGAAGTCTCCTGAGGCTGAGTGGGATGGAAAGAGGAGGAAGCAGCCAGGGTAGCACATGTCACCAGAAGGACCTGTTAAAAACATGTCACATGTCACTTTGCAGCTTAACACCTTCCCATGGTGTCCCTTCAATCCAGACACATCCAAACTCCTTACAGTGGGTGCCAGGCCCTTAGTGGCCCTGCCCTTGCCTTCCTCTCCTTGCTCACTAGAGTCCTGCCAAGCTGTCTTCCTGCTGCTCTCAAATGTCCCAAGCTCCTTCCCACACCTCTGCACATACTTCTACTTGGTTCACCCCTCAACCCCTCCTATCTTCATGTGTCTCATTCCTTATCATTCAGAATCTGCTCAAATGTTGCCTCCTCGAGGAGGTCTTGCATCCACTACATATCTGAGCACCAGCTTTATCACCCACATCCCCCAAGGCACATAAACTCAAACCCTGTCCTTGTTTTATTTTTATAGCACTTATCTCCACCTGAAATCATATTGGTTTCTTTTTCACTTGTTCATTTTCTGCCTCCCTAACTACAACATATGCAGAAATTACATTTCCAGATTACCCTTGAAAAACTAGGAAATAATAATTATGTTAAATGCCAGAGAAAGCAGCAAAGATGAGCTAAGGGAAAAATTAATATGTAAGCTAATTTAAAATACTCACGTATTTAAGATGGTAAAAAAAACACATTTCAGAAGCTGTAGAAATATCCTGAAGGAAGTGAATATAGGGAATAAAACTAAAATGGTCAAATAACAAGTGTTTAATTAGTACTTATAAGATTTTCTTGGCCGTGCGTGGTGTCTCACGCCTGTAATCCCAGCACTTACGGAGGCCAAGGCAGGTGGATCACAAGGTCAGGAGATCAAGACCATCCTGGGTAACACAGTGAAACCCCATCTCTACTAAAAATACAAAAAATTAGTTGGGCGTGGTGGTGGGTGCCTGTAGTCCCAGCTACTCGGGAGGCTGAGGCAAGAGAATGGCATGAACCCGGGAGGCAGAGCTTGCAGTGAGCTGAGATCATGCCACTGCACTCCAGCCTGGGCTACAGAGCAAGACTCCATCTTAAAAAAAAAAAAAAAAAAAAAAGATTTTCTTTGTTTTTATTCTAACTGGGGTTTGCAATTCATAAATGAGAAGTGGAAGTTATTGATGCCTAAATAAATTATTTGGTGGGGAGAGATGGGATAAATAAAAATGAGTAGGAGTTCACCTATCAGACAACTATTAAAAGTCTATTTTCCAGTCTTATGAAATATTAAGTGTAATAACATTCAGATTTGTCAAGTTGAATAAAATTTAGTATCCAGTGCTCTCATACATTTATGGATGTGAGCATAAAAAGGTTCAGCTTTTGGAAGATAACATGGAAATGGACGTCAAAATTAAAGCTACTTAATTTCCTTGAATTTATCTATTCCACTCTTAAGAATCTGTCCATTCCAACTTCTATACTGTTGTAATACCAAACAACATAAATATTCCTCATTTGGTTTGGTTACTAAATTATGATGATTCCTAATGTAGAATACCATGCAATAATTAGAAGTCAGATGGAAATTAAATGGCATTATATTTTTAAAATTTTGCATTTTACATAGAGTACATAATCTAGGTTGAAACTTTACTTGCAAAATATGGAATATATGAATGTGCAGGCAGGTATGCAAAAAAAATTATCTGTAAGAAAACATGGAAATGTCTTAATGCTTTTTGATCCCTCTAGGGAGTTAGACTGGAGTGTGAAAAACTTACCTTTCACCTTGTATTTTTCTGTATAATTTAAAAAACTTAAAAGAACTATTCTGATAATAGAATACAAGCTAATTAATAGAAAAAGGAAATAAAATAGGAGGCAATTTTGTATTGTGATCTGACTCCTGCCTAGCTCATGGCCATTCACCTGTCTCCCACACAGTTCACCTTTGCACACACCATTAACTCTTAACAGAAACCTCACCTTCCCCAACCCCCACCTCATAGGGCGGCAAACTAATTCTCCTTTAAGACTAAGCACAGACGCAACTTCATTTTAGCAGGTGTTCCTAACCTCAGGAAACTGAGTACTGGGCCCTCTCTGTGCACTTCCATCCATCTCTGGCTGCTTTACCACACCTTCAGAGAGATGTTTCCTCCCAACCACGAACTTCAACTTGAAATTGTGGCCATATCACTTCTCTGCAACCATCTTAGTACGCACAACTGTCTCATGATAAACTTTGTTCCCCTAACTTCAAACACTCTACTACAGATATTTTCAGGAACAACCTGTGCAGGAAGTAATACCGTCTTGTATTTACAATTGAAATTGCCTTAAGCTCTTCAAAGCAAGGACTGTGTCTGTTTTGCTCTGTAATTCCCAAATCTATCCATGTCTGGCATACAGTAGGCTTTCAGTGAATACTAGTAAAAAGAAGGATGAAGACTCATGTGGAAAAGAATCTAAAAAGTTGTTTAAAGTATTTACATTTTAAAGAAGAACTCTTTCAAAAGCAATGCACTAACATCTCAGAAAGTGTTGCCTGTTTGGTGGAAAAGGTGTTGCCTTCTTGGCATGAGCTTAATGCTGATTCCAGGAGCCTGGACTTTGGAAGGAGAGTCTTAATAAAGGGCAAAGATTAAGAACATCTGTGTCCTTTTTAACTCAGGTGTCCCCAGGGCATTTTATCAAATTGAAGATCTAAATATGTAGGGTAAAATCTGCCTCAGGTTAGAATTTTCAGTTAGCAGGAATTCTCGACAGTTCAGTATGAATGAATCATTGAAAGTTGCAAAAGGACCCCAAAAAAATACAGGAGAAAATAGCTTATTAAAAACGATGAGCAAGGTTTTATAGTAGTTGCCATTCTTGAATTTTTTTATTCCACTCATCTGATCATTCGCCAAGTTCTTTTTTATTGTTTTCCTTCTACGTAATTTTTAATGTGTTCCTTTCTGTCTACCCCAGCTCTTTACCATGGCCTAACCATTTCCCTGTCATCTGAACTCTGCAGCATACCCCAGCATCTTCAATTCCCTGCCTTCCTTCATTCTTCCATTTATTTGGCAAATGTGATTGATCACAAATGATGTATCTGGGGCTTCAGTGGAAGCTGAGCCTGTAACAATAAGCAAGGTAGGTAATGATGCCTTTGCCTTTGGAGCAATATGTTTCAACCACAACAAACTAGTACTTTCTTCAGTTCCAGCTGCTTGAAATCTCCTCCCCACTAGGCTAACCCACAATTTGTTTCATGCTCGACTTCCTCCAAATACCTTCTAGAATTTCCACATGCTGTATTAAGTGCCCCATCTTATATTTCCAAGATACCTATTATATCAGGCAAGGTCTTAGCAGAAAACAATTGGCAAACTCAGGGAAGGCACTAGAGGAGGCCTTAATAAACGGACTTGTATTAGTCTGGTCTTATGCTGCTAATAAAGACATACCCATAGACTGGGTAATTTATAAAGAAAAAGAGACTTAATGGACTCACAGTTCCGTGTGGCTGGGGAGGCCTCACAATCATGGTGGAAGGTGAACGAGGAGCAAAGTCACGTCTTATACGTGGCGGCAGACAAGAAAACTTGTGCAGGGGAACTCCCATTTATAAAACCATCAGATATCGTGAGACTTATTTACTACCACGAGAACAGTATGAGGAAACCGCCCCCATGATTCAATTATCTCCACCTGGCCCCGCCCTTGACAGGTGGGGATTATTGCAATTTAAGGTGAGATTTCGGTGGAGACACAGCCAAACCATATCAGGACTCTCCAAAATTTGGCCAGGATTAAGGGACAAGGGATAATGTAGTACACTGAGAGTAGCAACATTAGGGAGCTGTTTCTTCCTCCAAGGTCTGAAGCAGCAGAGGGAAGAGACAACTGCCAAAATCTTGAGAAAGTCGGTGAAATTGTAAGGGAGGACCGCTTGACAGAAGCTGTGGCTATAAGTAGAAACCCATCTAACCTGCAGTGACCAGCAGGGAAGAGCCAAGAAATAAACACCCCAGACTTACGGTCCTCCTTTCCTTCCATCTCTTGCTAGTTCGATCCTTTGATCAAACACCACCTGGAGCCAGAGGGCAAGAGAGCCCTCTGATTCAGCTTGTAGTGATTAACCTCCTAGGGATCAGAGAAAGAGAAGGAGGTAGAGCTAGAAAGACAAACAGAAAACATCCAACACAACTTCAATCATTGCATTCATATGGTACAATATCTCTCCCAACTAAACTCTGACTTCAGTGGAAGAAGGACACATGCCTCTTTGATGCAGGAAATGAGTGGGTACTCAGTAAGCTCACTGACCACAAGAATAAAGTTAGAGTTTTCTTCTACTTATCTTTAATGTTTTCTTTTTGTTTCTACTTGGAAAAAATGAAGCCACTGAAATACTGCTGTCCTTTAGCCTTCACAGGAGAAATGTCCATCTATGCTTTGTTGGGGTTTAATGTATTGAGGGATTTTAAAAATTAAACATGAATCTTTCTGGGTCACAGAATGGCCGTGTCTCATGCCGCATATTTTAATAAGCATTTTCAAGTCCTAGAAGCCCGAAGGTCACCTTGCTGGGACTTCTGTCCTGTTGTTAGAGGAACTGTGGGGAGGTCATCACTTACCACCACCTTGGGAATGACCAGGGTCCAAGTATGAGCCATCCAGGGCTAGGCACAGCCTTGCTTCCCTTAGCAGGCAAGAAAGGAGCTGGGGCTGCAGGCCTGTTTTCAAGCCTGTTTTGAAACAGCACATGATGAAAACATATTAAAATAAAATATTGAAATTTCTAATGCCTTATGAGAAAATCAAATAAAATGTTGATTGTTGGTAAATTTGATATTTAATGGGCCCCTCCTTCTGGTCAGGAGTGTAGATCAGAATAAGGATGAGGTCTGAGCTCATTTACTTGCCGAAGGCATGCGCTGTACCAGAAGCTCAGGTTGTTCCACTTAAGCTTATTGTTTTTACCAAGTCAGGCTTTTTTTCCTCTCCAGTGATGCTTAATTTAACCAGAGATTAGACTACTAAGACCTCTGGGAGCAAGAAAGGAACACTCCTCAATCGTGATATTTCAGCCAAGGGAACTGAGCCGGAGGGAATGCATTGTCTCCCACAGTCTCCCATGGCTCAAGAAGATTTAATCACCTCCTTTGACATCTTCTAAGAACAGCCTTTTAGAAGCTTCACCAAACTTAGCCCCAAAGTCCAATCAGAAGCTTAGATGGGCTTAGTGAAAAGGCAGTTTTTGCTCCTGCCCCAGGATAAGAGTACAGAGGATATACCAAACACTCCTATGTGGGTTAAGAGCATTTCTGTGGGGCAGCTTCCTTGTGAAGGTAGATTTTTCAAACCTGCACAAGCCTCTCTCTCAGCAAGTATTCAGCTTCTGATTTCTGGAATGACTGGCCTATCTGACATTAATAATCACAGCATGTGCTCTACCCACATAATGTTCTCACCAGTTTAGGAATCTACAGCTCCTTTATGTTCTCATTGGAAAACTCCTCATTGCTTGACTTAAAACAATGTTGATTCATTTTAATAGACATCAATCAAGCACTTCCCATGTCAAAGCATTGAGACGGGCATTTGGGGAAAGGATGAAAAAATATGAGGCAGAATCTCTTTCTTTGGGGAACTTACAAATGCCTTGGGTTGAGCAAGAGAGACTCAAATACAGAGCAAGAGGGAAGTGTCTAAGACAGGGATCAGCTAGAATTGGTATTTAAGCACATGAGGATGAGAGATTCCCTCCAACTGGAGCATCTCAGGAAGGACTTTCCAGAGGAGGAATAATTTGCAATGGTCCCAGAAGGATGTGCTCAAACTTCAGAAGCAGAAACAACTGCAAGCAAATAGAGTAAACACCATGAACCAATATCTCCTTTAGTAGCCTGATTCAGTCTTCCATTTGTTCGTGCAATAAACATTTATTGAGTGCCTAACTATATGCTTTTATGGGGGTATAAACATGAGTACGAGTAAGTCCAGTCACAACAAGCTCACAGGCTGGTAGGGGAGGAAAGGTAAACAATAGTTGCTGTAAACTGTGACAGCAAATCATAAAAATGCAGCCCAAGGTGGCAGAGATTCTCTGTCTAGGTGGGAATGGAAGGCTTCACAGAGGAAAAGACATTTGGACTGTATCTCAGAGGATGAGTAAGTGCTTGATACATAGACACAGGAGTAAGGGACAGCTCTGGTGCAAGGAAATGCAAAGGCATGGACACAGGAAATAGAATGGAATGTCTATTAGGTAACTGCAAGTCAACTAGACTGGCTAGAACATAAGTCTCATGAAAGGGAATGGGAAGGAAATGAAGTGAAGACAGCCAGGCATAATCAACAAGGCCCTCTGATGATGAGCCAAGAAGTTTCAGGTTTTATCTGTGAGCCCTACAGAGTGGTTTTAAGTAAAGGAGTAACGTGTTCTGGTTTACATTTAGAAGAATTGTAGAAGCTTTATAGAGAGTTGAAGGCATGGGCTGGAGAGGAAAATATTGGTTAGGAGAGAATTGCAAGGGTATAAGGAAGATGATTAGAAGCTGAACTGAGTCAAATGCTGTGAATATAGGAGAAATGTGTGAATCGTGAAAAGGTGCAGAGATACTGCAAGAAGGTCAAGTAAAGTGAGTTCTGGGAGATGCCCAGAGGATTCGGATATTAGGAGGTCCTCTGTAACCTAAACTCAAGCAGTTTTGATGAAATGATAGGGACTAGAAGCCTCAGAAGGCTGGAAGGTGAGGAAGTGTGCACCAGGAGCACAAACATATCTGTCACAGAGTTTGATGGTGAAGGGAGACAATGACAGTGGACAATAATGAGATGGAGTCAGAATCCGAGGTTGGGGTATCTTTATTAAAATGATAGATGTTTTAGCATGTGTCTTTTCTGCTCAAGATAATCTAGTAGAGAGGGAGGTTTGAAAAATGACGTCCAAACCCTAAATCAATAGCTATATTTATTTTTTTATTGACTTCTAACACCAGACAATATGTATTATCTCATGAACATCAGATGAAAAAGTATCCATGTTTTATTATGTGAAAATGATAAGATGTTTTTAACACGTCCCACTGTGTTATCTGCTTATTTCTTGTTACACAGCTGTCAAAAACACTGTGGCAAGACACACACTTAGGACATGCCAATTCATTAATGTGAGCTTTATTGAAATATAAATATAAGCCTAAGGTGATTGGAAACTCATAGAATGAGGGGAGAGATGCCTTTAGAAGCATATTTCTCAAGCTTTAATGTGCAGGCAAATCTGGGCTCTTGTTAAAATGCAGATTCTGATTCAGTAAGAACAGGATGGCACCCAAAAGGCTGCATCCAGGTGATGTCAATATTACTAGCCCAAAGATCACATGCTAAAGAGCAAGACCCTATTTAGTAAGATGTCCTGCTCAGTACCACAAAAATATAAGTTCTCCCTCAAACTTACTTATAGATTCAGCACAATTTTAATCAAAATCCCAACAGGGGTTTTCATAAAATTTGATCCTAACATTCATTTGAGAGAGTAAAAGGCCAAAAATAGCCAAGACAGTTTTGAAGAAAATAAATAACAATGAGTCACTAACCCTTGATTCCACCATGAGTCACTAACCTTTGATTCCCTGTCAGAAATTAAGACAAACTATAAAGCTACAAGAATTTAAAGTGTGAGAACAGGGATAATCACGTAGACCAGTGGAATGAAATAAAGTGCTAGGACAAAGGGCCCACAATGTGGGAAATGATAAAATTATATTCTAACTTCATCCCATACTCAAAAGTTAATATTAGTACATCAAAGGACAAAATTTTTGAAGAAAAATTTTAGCTTTTAGAAGAAAATATAGTCAAATATCTTAATGACCTTGTGGTAAGAGAAGGTTTCTTACGTAACACATTGAAAAGTACAAATTCATAAAGAAAAAGACTGATAAACTTGGTTTCTTTAATATTTAAAGCTTCTCTACGACAGAAATCAACATACAGCACTGGTGTATTTGTAAGGCAATTTGGCAATACCTAGTAAACTTCAATAGGTGTATATCCTGCCATCCAGCAATCCCACTTCTATTATACCCTAGACAGATTCTTGAACACAAGCTCAAAGACACATAAAGAAATATCTTCCTTGCAGCAACTACCAAACATTTATAAAACCATCAGATCTCATGAGAACTCACTATCACCAGAACAGCATGCGGGAAACTGGCCCTGTAATTCAGTTACCTCCACCTGGTCTCTCCCTTGACATGTGGAGATTACGGGGATTACAATTCAAGATGAAACTTGGGTGAAGACACAAAGCCTAATCATACCACATATTGTAATTAATTTTTAAAGAAGAAATTAAAGCATATTGATACAAAGTTGACAATTAGCTAAACAACTATGACATGGGATTAAAGGGAAAGTACTGGAAAGTTGAAGGTGCCAGCAGGAGAGTAGCTGAAGAGATGTGCCGTGGGGTCAGACTGGATGGTGAGGTAGACAGAGGAGGGGAGACATGAACAGGCAAGGAAAATGGAAAAGAGGAACTAAGGCAATTGGAGATTTCCTTGAAGCAAAGAACACATTTTGTGTAAGAGAATAAACTCTGGAAGGCCATGAAATTCTGGTTGGAGTGTGAATGTGAACATTGGGATGTCCAACATTGGCCTAGGCAAACAATGTATGATACAGACCTCAAAAGCAAATACAGCAAAAACAAAAATAGACAAATGAGACTTCATGCCAGTACTCTACCAATTGAACCATCACCTATTCATCCATTTCTTTCCTCTTTGAGGAATATCTCATTATTTGATATATTTTTGTGCACTCAATTAAATATGGTGACTTTTGACCAGTGCAATTATGTGTATTATTAAAGGATACGGTGCTTTCCAATCCATGATCAAGTGCTTTATCTCTTTAAGTACCATTAGTATAAATTTCTAGGCATGCCAAAAACCACTGAGGTTTCATCAACATTTCCCATTTAATTCATACGTTTTCCATCAATTGAATCATATGTTGCTAGAAATTAATCAACTTCTCTGTTCAAAGTTAGCAAGAAGTTTCTGACAAATTGTTGTTCAGTGATTTAATGCTATAATCATAGTTCTCTTCAATACACAGTTTTTGTGGCTTTGACATTTTTCATGTATACTGAGGAGTTTTATAATTTCTCCATCTTCAGTTACTTATGTAGACATGGGGTCCACAATCCTTGTACAGATATCTCCACAAACATAACACAGCTTCATCTACTTGAGGGAATCTTCTTTCCTTAGATCTTATTATACTCGGCTTTTGCTCTTCAAAAGAATAAGGAATTATGCCTCCAACTACAAATATCTATTTCAGTAATATCAAATGCACATGCTGCTGTTCTGTTTCCATGTCTACTTGTTTTCATAGTTTATCATTTCAATGCCAAATATCAGTGTAATTCTTATTAAGATATTTAAAATAGCAACTAAACTGACAAGGTACACGAGTCCATTGCAGTAACAACAGTATGAGTAGCTATGATCTAGTTTGGGTATGCAATGACAGGCAATGACAACTACATCAAAATTCCTGCCTGGTCTATAGCAATTGTAAAACACTGTCAATATTTTTTAAATTTTTTCTTTAAGTTCTGGGATACATGTACAGAACGTGCAGGTTTATTACACAGGTATACATGTGCCACGGTTGTTTGCTGCACCTATCAACCCTGCATGAATTAGGTATTTGTCCTAATGCTCTCCCTCCCCTTGCCTCCCCACCCCCTGACAGGCCCTGGTGTGTGATGTTCCCCTCCTGTGTCCATGTGTTCTGATTGTTCTACTCCCACTTATAAGTGAGAATATGCGGTGTTTGGTTTTCTGTTCCTGTGTTAGTTTGCTGAGAATGATGGTTTCCAGCTTCATTCATGTCCCTGAAAAGGACATGAACTCATTCTTTTTTATGGCTGCATAGTATTCCATGATTTATATGTGCCACATTTTCTTCATGCAGTGTATCATTGCTGGGCATTTGGGTTGGTTCCAAGTCTTTGCTATTGTAAATAGTGCTGCAATAAACATAGGTGTGCATGTGTCTTTATAGTAGAATGATTTATAATCCTTTTGATATATACCCAGTAAAGGGACTGCTGGGTCAAATGGTATTTCTGGTTCTAGATCCTTGAAGGATCACCACATTGTCTTCCACACTGGTTGAACTAATTTACACTCCCACCAACAACGCTATCAATTTTAAGATGCATCCCAATTTTAGACATGTGAAAAAAAATGTACCTCTTAGAGCCGTTAGAACTATATACTAGTGAAAGTTGAGAAGAAAAGGAACTTTGGACCTTGGTGCTAGTAAGTCATCTATAAAAACATTGAAGTAGTCTTAACTAATAGTGAATCTAAGATGAAGAAGCTGCTTATCCATTTATGTACCTCATATCTCCCACTTCTACTTGTCCTTTCCTGTAAGCATATAGGTAATACAAATATTAATAATATTTATGGAGTGATTCCCATGTTGTCAGCATTGTTTATACATGCAGTAATCCTCTTTTACATTTAATCTTTACAACCACCCAACAAGGGTGCCATCGTTATTATCCTCATTTTACTAAGAAAACTGAAGAAAAAAGAGGTTAAATAACTTGCCTGAGATAGTAAGTGGCAGGTCCTGAATTCAAATCGGGCAGTGTGAATCAAAGCTTTGCATTAGGCCATTGTGCTTCTCCTTTTTTTTTTAACTTTTATTTTAGGTTAGGAGTACATGTGCACATTTGTTATAGAGGCAAATTGTGTGTCACAGAGGTTGGTGTACAGATTATTTTGCCACTCAGGTAATAACCATAGTACCCGATAGGTAGTTGTGATCCTCACCCTCCTCTCACCTTCCGCTCTCAGGGAGGCCCTGAATTCTGTTGTTCTCTTCTTTGTGTCCATATGTACTCAAAGTTTAGCTCCCATTTACAAGTGAGAAAATGAAGTATTTGGTTTTCTGTTCCTATGTTAATTTGCTTAGGATAATGATCTCCAGCTCCATCCATGTTGCTGCAAAGGGCATGATATTCTTCTTTATGGCTGCATGGTATTCCATGGTGTACATGTACCACATTTTCTCTATCCAACCTACCACTGCTGGGCATTTAGGTTGATTCCATGTCTTTACTATTGTGAATAGTGCTACGATGAACATATGTGTGCCATCACATTACCTGACTTCAAACTATACTGCAAGGTTACAATAACCAAAATAGCATGGTACTAGTACAAAAACAGACACATAGACCAATGGAACAGAATAGAGAGCCCAGAAACAAGGCCACACACCTACGATCATCTGATCTTCAGTAAAGCTGACAAAAACAAGCAATGAGGAAAAGACTCCCTGTTCAATAAATGGTGGTGGGATAACTGGCTGGCCATATGCAGAAGATTGAAACAGAACCCCTTTCTTACACCATATAGAAAAAATCAACTCAAGATGGATTAAAGACCTAAATTTAAAACCCAAAAACTATAAAAAATAAAAAACCCTGGAAGGTATCCTAGGAAATACCATTCTGGACATAGGACCTGACAAAGATCTCATGGTGAAGATGCCAAAAGCAATTGAAATAAAAACAAAAATTGACAAATCAGACCCAATTAAACTAAAGAGCTTCTGTGCAGCAAAAGGAACTATCAACAGAGTAAACAGACAACCTACAGAATGGGAGAAAATGTTTGCAAACTGTGCCTCTGACAAAGGTCTAATATCCAGCATCTATAAGGAACTTATACAAACTTAAAAGCAAAAACCAAACATCCCCATTAAAAAGTGGGAAAAGGATGTAAACAGACACTTTTCAAAAGAAGACATACATGCAGCCAACAAGCATATCAAAAAAAGCTCAACATCACTGATCATTAGAGAAATACAAATCAAAACCACAATAAGATACCATCGCACACCAGTCATAACGGCTATTACTAAAAAGTGAAAAAACAACAGATGCTGGTGAGGTTGTGGAGAAAAGGAAACACTTATACACTGCTGGAAGAAAAGTACATTAGTTTAGCCATTGTGGAAAGCAGTTTGGTGATTTCTCAAATAACTTAAAACAGAATTACCTCATTATGGTTTTGATTTCTCTAATGACCAGTGACGATGAGCTTTTTTTCATATGTTTGTTGGCTACATAAATGTCTTCTTTTGAGAATTGTCTGTTTGTATCCTTCTCCCACTTTTTGATGGGGTTTTTTTTTTCTTGTAAATTTGTTTCAGTTTCTTGTAGATTCTGGATATTAGCCCTTTGTCAGATGGATAGATTGCAAAAACTTTCTCCCATTCTGTAGGTTGTCTGTTCACTCTGATGATAGTTTTTCTTGCTGTGCAGAAGCTCTTTAGTTTAATTAGATCCCATTTGTCAATTTTGGCTTTTGTTGCCATTGCTTTCAGTGTTTTAGTCATGAAGTCTTTGCCCTATCTCATGCCAGTTAGAATGGTGATCATTAAAAAGTCAGGAAACAACAGACACTGGAGAGAATGTGGAGAAATAGGAATGCTTTTACACTGTTGGTGGAAGTGTAAGTTAGCTCAACTATTGTGGAAGTCAGTGTGGCAATTCCTCGGGGATCTACAACCAGAAATACCATTTGACCCAGCAATCCTATTACTAGGTATATAACCAAAGGATTATAAATCATTCACCTATAAAGACACATGCACATGTATGTTTATTGCGGCACTATTCACAATAGCAAAGACTTGGAACCAACCCAAATGCCCATCAGTGATATACAGGATAAAGAAAATATGGCATATAATACTATGCAGCCATAAAAAAAGGATGAGTTCATGTCCTTTGCAGGGACATGAATGAAACTGGAAACCATCATTCTCAGCAAACTAATACAGGAACAGAAAACCAAACACCACATGTTTTCACTCATAAGTGGGAATTGAACAATGAGAAAACATGAACACAGGGAGGAGAACATCCCACACCAGGGCCTGTCGGGGGGTGGGGGACTAGGGGAGAGATAGCATTAGGAAAATTACCTAATGTGGATGATGGGTTGATGGGCGCAGCAAATCACCATGGCATGTGTATACCTATGTAACAAACCTGCACATTCTGCACATGTACCCAGAACTTAAAGTTATATATATATATATATATATATATATATATATATATATATATATATAAACAGAATTACCATTCAACCAAGCAATTTCATTATTGGGTATATACCCAAAGGAGTAGAAATCATTCTACTATAAGGACATCATGTTTCTCTAATCATACCTACCCCTATTTCCCTGCAGGGGCAGGAGATAGACCACCAGAAGTGCTGCATGCCCCTCCAGAGACTTGATTGTTGGTATTCACCTTATATCCAATCATTTGCCATGCTCCACCTCTTGGTTTTACAAATGCAATGAATGGCGACAACTACAAAAGATAGCATTGTCATAGTACTTAACAATTTGTAAAACATTTGTATATATCATGTGACTTAACCCTCACAACAGCTCTGCAAGGTACATATGATTTCCCCAATCTTACCAATAAAGATACAGATGTTCTATTAACTAAGGCTAAGACTAAGCAGGTATCATATAGAGGCAAACAATACAGAGAATTAAATAAGACAGACATTTGTTCCTCTCCCATTTTATCCTGTGGAGCTAAGAGGTCCAAGCTGGTGGGAAAGCTATACTTCACAAAGTCATCTTGGGAACCAGGTTCTTTCATCTTCTTGGTCTGCTGTTTCTAGGGAAGTTGTTCTCATCTGCACCATAGAATCTGGATCACCCCTAGGTCCAGGATCCAGCTCAAGAGAAGGGGAAGGAGGAGAGAGTCTAGGATAGGCAATTTTCTGAAACAACACCTCTCCTTATATTCCACTGGTGAGAACTTAGTCATGAGACCGGTCATATCCAGCCATGAAGGAAGCTGAGAAACGTAGTCCTTAGCTGGGCAACCATGTGCCCAGGAGGAAGGAACAGACTTTGCAGGACAACAGATGCTCAAAAAGACTAAGTGACTTTCCTAAGGGCACTTAGCTAGTGAGTCAGAACCTAGTCTTCCAACTCCAGACCCAAAGTTGATTTTTCTATACCACAGCATCTTCACAATGAAAAAGTCAGAGACGTCTTAAGAAACATTGCTACAGAACATTTCAAACAACTAAATTTAAAGGGACTAAAGCCAATCCTTTTGCTATTAAGGAAAGATGGGGCACTATGGACAACGTGTCCCCTCTAAATAGGTAACAACAGCCCCTGAGGATCAGTTTCTCTCAGAGGTCCTAGCAGAGGTGACAAGTGACTCAGTCCCTTCCACATTGTGCAAGGGTTAATTATGCTGTCTTTCGCTTATCTAGTTTATTTTTGTTGTTTTTTGGCACTATTTGGAATGCTAGCTTTTCAGTCATTTCTGATTTCTCTGCACGTCTGTAGCTCATGTAAAAATTTGGCAGGAGATGGGACTGAAAAGGAACAGCTTAACTGAACAGCTGTTTGTCAGTTCCAGGCAGCACCTGTGAGATGTACTGTGGCATTTTTGAACAGGGGGATATGGAGGGTGAAGTGAAATAGAAAAGAGTCCGGAGCTCTCAGGCTAGCATTAAATGAAAAAATATTTCAGGCACATCAAGACCAGGCAAATATTTAATGGTAGTTAACATGAGTAGACCAGTAAAGACTAGGTGGAAGTCACTGGGGTAGATCCAATGAGGACTCTGTGGAGGAAAAAGCAAGGTGAGTGTGCTGTTATTAATGTAGCCCGAAAAGATAACACCTTCTTTCCTTTTCTCCTTCCCACCCCACACACAGAGAGCAGAGAGGATTGATTTGAAGTATACTTCAGTACTCTGTCCATTTCATGATTCAAGCTGTCAGACATCCCTTGAGTCTATCCCCTTCTCATCAGCTCTTCTGGAAAATCTTGCACTGAGGTTTCCATTTGCATCTCATGCTGAAATCTCCCATGGATCAAACACTCTCTCACTCTTGCAGTTTTACACCCCTCAAATTGTCAGACAGCCCTGCTCTGCCCCTATTAAATCTCTGCTTTGCCAAGCCCCATGGCTCTGGTTCCTTCCACTTTGTTCTAACTTGGTCCTGTCCTCCCAGGTCATTGCAGCTGCTCTGCCCTGAGCTCACAAGCCCTCTCTTGCTCTCTCTCCTTTGACTTCAGCTCCCTGTTGTCCATAACTGATGGCTGATGACCCCTGCCATCACAGTATGGCACTCCGAAGGAAAAAATGTCACCTTTTCTGGTCTGGCATTTCATCAACTGATAGAAGAGTTTTGCATGTATATTGCATTTTACAGGATACAAAGTCCATGATGTTCAGCACAGCACTTGCCAGGTATCTGGCACGGACATAGCTCTCTCCCTCCCAAGAGTCCCTCCACTTCAGTGTCTCTTCAAGCTCAGGAATAAGAACCTAGTGACTAACCCCACTCTATCCAACCTACAGATGGAAAACTAAGGCCCAGAGATGGGGGTGGTGGGTGTGGTGCAGAATGGTTGAACTAAAATCTTAGCATGGATAGCCTAGAGCAGTGCTGGGATTTCAGATTCTGCATTTCTAACAAGCTCCCAGAGGAGATCCTAACAATTCTCTGAGTATTGAGAGCATCTTCTAATCAGAGCCTGCAAGGTGACTTATTTCTTCAAACAAACCAACTGCTATGACTTTAAATTTTAGGTCTGGCGTTTCAAATCCCTTATTGGTAATTAACAAATGGTCCCACTGAAAATGACATATTTCGTAAAGTAAATTACCCTGAAAATGAGACATCATGCCCTCCCCACTCCCACTCCATCTCAAAGGGGGATTAAAACAACAGTTTCATTTCAATAAAAGATAAACCGGAAAGATATTTTGTCATCATCAATTTAATTACTCTTGACATTACATCATATATTAGTCCTCTTTACCTAATGTAAATTAACTTTCTCAGCAGCAGAAATACACTGCATAATACCCCTTGAGTTCTTTAAAATCAAAAGCTTTGTTCCAAGCAGTAGAATTAGATCTAATCAATAGATTGTATTTTTCTACCTAATTTCAACTCTATATTTGTTAATGTTTGTTTCTTAAGCCATGTCGTCTATAACTAGAATATATTTTACTAAATTTCTAGCAATGGAATAGACATTTTTTAATCCTTAAGTATAGTGATCTTGTATGTGATTAAATGCAGGGTATTTTTGAGCCTACATAAGAAAAAATGTATTGTTAGGTGCTGGGTAAAGATTACTAATAACAACCAACTCAGTGAAACAACAGCCAATCTGTTGCCTATTTCAGTTGCCCATTCATCCATTAAGTATGTTTTGAATGCCTATCATGTCATTGACACTATGCAAGTTACTTGGGATCCAAAGATAAACAGGCCATGGTCGCTATTGTCAAAGTGCTCAAGGTCTACTGGAGAATAAGAGTGGCAAGGACTATTGTCTTTTGCTGTGATAAGTGCACTGCAGAGGGATGCTTGCAGTTCTGCAGCAGCACACTGGAGGAGAATCTAACTATAGATATCAAGGAAATATTATGTAGAAAATACTTGAGTTTGATACATAGGAGTTAGCCACGCCAAGATGGGAGAAGAGGATACGGGCTTACCTGACCAGGCAACTAGCCCCTGCAAAGGTCAGGAATTTATGGGGAAATGCACATGAAGGAACTTCAAGTAGGTCAGAATGGCTGGAATAGAAAGTGGGAAGATAGGAGTGAAAAGCCATGTGCATTGAGAAGCATTGGCAGATAGGTGGGGGAAGACTCAACCCCAGTCTTTTCAACCACACCCTGGTGCTCCCACCACACCAAGCTGTGCAGGGCAGATGCGAAAAACACCATACATAGCATACATTCTGGAGACTGGAGGAGACTGAGGTAACTTTAGGTTAGGTCAATCAAGGAAGGCTCCATGGAGTACCAAGAGACTGTACCTCATCTAGAAGAATGGTTCCAGTCGGGTGGTGCCATATTGTGTTATGCTTAGAATAGCTCTCACCCACATAATCTATGGTTCTTCACAATTGAGATTGACTTCCTCTGTGCTCTCTTCACCTCTCCCAGCCCCCTTGCCCCTTACTAGATGGCTAGACGGCCCTCCACCATGCTGCTAAAGCAGCATGTTCTCATCTCTACCATAGCACTAAAAGCACGCAATATGATAGTGATTTCTCTCCCTTACCTCCCCAGGTGTATACTTCTTGATGAAAGAGGTGGCATGTTTTTCTATTACTAATATTATTATTTTTATTATACCCATAATATAGGGCCTGGACCACAACAAGTATTTGAAAAATGTTTGTCAAAATGGATGGATAATGGATAGATGGATTAATAAATGGATAGATTAATGAATTATAATCTACTTGAGAACACATCCTGTTTGTTTTGTGTGTCAATTCTACATTCTCATATAAGTGTTTTTAAAACATTTCTTTACTTGGTAAATAAACCAGACTAGAAGTGAAGGCCTAGATAAGGAGGAAGTGGAAGATCAAAGCAAAGTGCCCCAGGAATTAAGAAAGCAGAACATATTCTATTAAGTATAGGAAAATCTGTATGTATATCCCATTAAGTGAAGAAAAATCAACAATAAATTAATTGAAACAAATTATCTGACTCAAAAAGTAAAATATGCAACACTACCAAATCTGTTTCATAAAAGAATTTTTGTAAAGTCTTCAGAAAACACAGTTCTGTCGCAGAGAAATGCATTAGAACTGGAGTTGTGAAGCCCTAGAAAGAGGAGGCTTCAAGTCAAAACAAGCTCACGCACCACCATGGACAGCCACTTTCCCATCCACTGCCTCATTCTGTCAACACTACGGTGAAATAGACATCCTTTTCCCCAAAATTCACAGGCCAAAAGACCATAGATTTATATATGGACTAAAACAAAATTAAATGCATACTTAAATGACTACTTCATTTAAATTCAAATACTAGTTTTTTAGTATCTGTCACATCCCAGTACTGTTCTAAGCACAATAAAGGAACATTTTAGAAAAAAACAAAAAACCTATAGAGCAGCTGCTTGCCTTCAAAAATTTGTACTTTTTGCAGGGAGAAAAAATGTGTGTGTGTGTGTATGTGTGTGTGTGTGTGTGTGTGTCTGTGTGTGTGTGTGTGTGTGAAATTTGGAAATTATTAGCAGCACAGAAAACTAGCTAGATTATTAGTACCAGTACTAACAAAAGTACTAATTAGTACCAGGTGACTGACTATCCTAGGAGAAATTATTTCACCCCCCACAGTGTCTTACAGAGAGCTACTGAATGAAATACAAGTGTAGAGTACCTTTGCATTTGATTCCTATGCCTGCTGCAATAAGTTACCACAAACTTAGTGGCTTAAACAACAGAAATTTATTCTGTCAGCTTGAAGACCAGAAGTCTGAAAGCAGTACTGATGGGCTAACATCAAGGTGTCAGCAGGGCCACATTCTTTCTGGAGGCTCCAGAAGAGAATTCATCCCTCAGTTCTTCCAGCTTCTGGTAGCAAGTGATATTTCTTGGCTGGTAGCCCCTCTCTTCTCCATCTTCACACCACCTTCTCGTCTATTTGCCTAATATAGTGTTGATGTTTGTTTCCACCCAAATCACTGGGGGTTGCATTGTAACCCCCAGTGCAGGCGGTAAGGCCTGGTGGGTGATGCATGGGAACAGATCCATCATGAATGGCTTGGGTCATCTCCTTGATAAGTGAAGTCTCACTCTGAGTTCATATGTGATCCAGTCATTTAAAAGTGTGTTTGACCCAGCAATCCTATTACTAGGTATATACCCAAAGGATTATAAATCATTCTACTATAAAGACACATGCACATGTATGTTTATTGCAGCACTATTCACAATAGCAAAGACTTGGAACCAACCCAAATGCCCATCAGTAATAGACTGGATAAAGAAAATGTGGCACATATACACCATGGAATACTATGCAGCCATAAAAAAGATGAGTTCATGTCCTTTTCAGGGACATGGATGAAGCTGGAAACCATCATCCTCAGCAAACTAACACAGGAACAGAAAACCAAACACCACATGTTCTCACTCATAAGTGGGAGTTGAATAATGAGAACACATGGACACAGAGAGGGGAACCTCCCACACCAGGGCCTGTCAGGGGTGGGGGGCAAGGGGAGGGATAGCATTCAGAAAATATCTAATGTAGATGACAGTTTGATGGGCGCAGCAAACCACCATGGCACGTGTATACCTATGTAACAAACCTGCACGTTCTGCACACGTACCCCAGAACTTAAAGTATAATTTTTTTAAAAAAAAGGGTGTGGCACCTCCAACCTAACTCTCTCTCACTTGCTCCTGCATTTGTCATGTGGTGTATCTACTCCCCCTTCACCTTTCACTGTGATTGAAAGCTTCCTGAGGCCTCCCTAGAAGCTGAGCAGATGCCAGCATCATGCTTCCTGTCCAGCCTGCAGAACTGTGATCCAATTAAGTCTCTTTTCATTATAAATTACTCCTCTCAGGTATTTCTTTTTGTTTGTTTGTTTATTTTATTTTATTTTTATTTTTATTATACTTTAAGTTTTAGGGTACATGTGCACAATGTGCAGGTTAGTTACACATGTATACATGTGCCATGCTGGTGTGCTGCACCCATTAACTCGTCATTTAGCATTAAGTATATCTCCTAATGCTATCCCTCCCCCCTCTCAGGTATTTCTTTATAGCAATACAAGAATGGCCTAACACAGTGTCTGTGTCAAATCTCCCTCTGCCTTCCTTTTATGTGATCCCATTTAGGGCCTACTCAGGTAATCCAGGACAGTCTTCCCAAGGCAAGATCCTTAATCCCATCTGCAAAATATTTGCCATGTAATGTAACATTTACGGATTCCAGGGTTTAGGACTGGATATCCTTGTCTACTACAACCTTCATACCTATTCTTTTAGACTTTTCTCACCATCTCCTTCCCCTCTATTCCACCTGAGGTCTCCACCTCATATTTTATTCAGGAAATAGAAATAAAATCCTTCATCTTCCCACCACCAAATCTGCCTGCATCCTTGCCTAACTGATACCTCTCCTTCTCTCCTATTAGAGTGGAAGACATGTCCCTCCTGCTCTCAAAGCTCAGTTCCCCCACTGGGGTTCCTCTCTTCATCACTCATCTCTTTCTCAAGGACTTCTCTTCTTTAATATATATATATATATCTCTCTCCTCTCTCCCTCCCTCTCTTTCCTCATCATTTCTCTCTCTGTCCCCACTGGATTATTTCCAATAGTATTAGAAGAGGCTCGAGCACTTTTTATCTTTAGAAAATCTTCCTCTTGACCCCACACTTCACATCCCCTCCCACTCTACCTAATTTCCCTGCCCCTCTTTTTATGTAATTTCTTTTTTTCTTATTATAAATTAAATTTTTAATTGAGAAATTTGTAGATTCACAGGCAATTGTAAGAAATAAAACTTAGCAATGTCATGTACCCTTTACCCAATGGTAACATCTTGCAAAATTATGATACAATATCATGACTTGGATATTGATATTCATATAATCAATGGATCTTATTTAGATTTGAGCAGCTTTTTGTCCTGTGCATGTGTGTGCATGCGCATCTATTTAGTTGTACTTAATTTTATCACATGTATAGGGTCATGTATCCTTCACCACTGTCAAGATACAGAGCCATTCCATCATCACTAGGATCCCTCCAGTTGGTTGCCATTTAATAAACACGCCCCCCTCTCTCATTCTTTCCTGACCCCTTTCTCCTTCTCATCTCCTCCCCACCCAACTTTCTTTCCCTAAGCCCTGGAAACCATTAATGTGCTCCTTTTCTAAAATTTTATCATTTAAAAAATACATATATGCATGTATATATGTGTGTGTGTGTGTGTGTATTTGAAATTATACAGTATGTAATCTTTGGGGATTGATTTTTTTCACTCAGCATAAATTCTGAAGATTTATATAATTGTAGCTAGTATCAATAGTTCATTCCCTTCTATTGCTCAGTAATATTACACGGTATGGGTGTATTATAGTTTGTTAACCACTCACCTGTAAAAATAATATCTGGGTTTTTTCTACTTTTTGGCTATTACAAATAAAGCTGCTATGCATATTCATGCATATTTGTGTATAAGTTTTCTGTGCGCGTGTAATTTTTCATTTCTCTGTAATAAATGCCTAAGAGTGAAATTTCTGAGGTGTACTATACATATTTTGTTTTATAAGAAATTGCTTAACTTTTTCAGAGTGACTGTACCATTTTACATTCCCACCCATGCATACCAACAATGTAAGAGTAATTCAGTTTCCCTGTAACCTGCTAGCATTATGTCTTGTCACTAATTTTTATTTTAGCCATTCACATAGATGTGTAGTGATATTGCATTGTAATTTTTTTTTTTTTTTTTTGAGACAGAGTCTCACTCTCTCGCCCAGGCTGGAGTGCAGTGGCGCGATCTCAGCTCACTGCAACCTCCGCCTCCTGGGTTCACACCATTCTTCTGCCTCAGCCTCCTGAGTAGCTGGGACTACAGGCACCCACCACCACGCCCAGCTAATTTTTTGTATTTTTAGTGGAGACAGGGTTTCACTGTGTTAGCCAGGATGGTCTCCATCTCCTGACCTCGTGATCCACCCGCCTCGGCCTCCCAAAGTGCTGGGATTATAGGTATGAGCCACCGTGCCCAGCCTGCACTGTAATTTTAATTTGAATTTTTCTAATAGCTAATGATGAACACCTTTTTTTATTATCTCAACTTTTATTTTAGGTTCAGGGAGTGCAGATTTGTTATTAGGTTATATTGCATGATGTTGAAGTTTAGGATACAGATGATCCCATCGCCCAGTACAGAGTATAGTGCCCAACAGTTAGTTTTTCAACTCTTCCCCCTTTCACCCCCTCCCTCCAGTAGTCTTCAGTGTCTATTATTGCCATCTTTATGTCTATGAGAACCTAATGTTTAGCTCCCCTTTATAAATGAGAATATGTGATAGTTGGTGTTCTGCTCCTGCATAATTCACTTAGGATAATGGCCTCCAGCTCTATCCATGTTGCTGCAAAGGACATGATTTCATTCTTTTTTATGGCTCTGTAGTACTTCATGGTATATATTACTACATTTTCTTTTTCCAATCCACTGTTGATGAGTATTAGGTTGATTCTATGTCTTTGGTATTGTGAATAGTATTGTGATGAACATATGAGAACATGTGTCTTTTTGTTAGGATGATTTATTTTCTTTGGATATATACCCAGTAATGGGATTGCTGAGTCAAATGGTAGTTCTGCTTTAAGTTCTTTGAGAAATCTCCAAACTGTTTTCCACAGTGGATGAACCAATTTACATTCCCACCAACAGTGTGTAAGTGTTCCCTTTTCTCTGTAGCCTTACTACTGGTTGTCTCCTCAATCTGCTCTAGTCTAGGTTCCAACCATCATCCCAGGAAATGTCTCTTGTCAAGGCCACTGATGGCTCCCACGGTTACTTCACCAGTCAGTAGAACTCATAATGGTGGCCACATCTTCCATCTTGAACAATATTTCTCTCTTGGCTTCTCTGACCTCATGCTCTCCTGATATCCCTTCTACTTTTCCTTCTGCTCTTTCTTGAACTCCATTCCTACCCAAACTCTAAATGTTGAGGAATCTTAAGTCTCAACTTCAGGCACTTCTTTATTCTCTACCCTCTTTCCCTAAATAATTTCAACAATTCTTTTGGAGCTAAATGCAAGTATTAGGTTATTGACTCTGAAACTTTTGCTTTTGCCACATTTCTCCTCTGAAATCCATAGGCAAATATCTAAATTTTTTTTGAGACAAGTTTTGCTCTTATTGCCCAGGCTGGAGTGCAATGGCATGATCTTGGCTCACTGCAACCTCTGCCTCCTAGGTTCAAGCGATTCTCCTGCCTCAGCCTCCCAAGTAGCTGGGATTACAGGCACCCATAACCACGCCTGGCTAATTTTTGTATTTTTAGTGGAGACAGGGTTTCAACATGTTTGTCAGGATGGTGTCCAACTCCTGACCTCCAGTGATCCACCCGCCTCAGCCTCTCAAAGTACTGGTATTACAGGTGTGAGCCACCACACTGGAGTGCAAATATCTAAATTTTTGCTTGACATCTTCACTTGAACATCTCACACACAACTCAGATTAATATCCCCAAAGCAGAATTTACAATCTCTCTATTCCACCCTCTACCTCATCTTACTCTTCTAATTAGCCATTCACCCAGGAAAATCATGGGAAGGTAAGAAGAAATAAAAGAAGACAAAAGAAATTTATGTGATAGAGATGGCACTGCCCAAATGTTTATAAACTGTCCACACAGTCATTCAGGATTCAGGCACCTTCCATCCCGTGGTTCCTCCATCCCCTTGGGCTTCAAAGTTCTTTGAATCCAGCCAAATGTCCTGAGAAGAAAGAGTAGAGAACACACAAACATTTCCTAAAACCCTAGCCCAGAAGAGGAGTATATTATTCCACTCACATTCTGTTGGTGAAAACTAGTCATGTGACCCTGCCTTGATGCAAAGGCTTCTGGGAAGTGTAGTCTCACTGGGCAGCTGCCCACTGTGTAAAGAGGAGCGCAAATTTGTTTCGGACAGCTAGTGGTCTCTCCCATGGCCAATTAAACCACAGAATGCAGGATTGTGGTTGATCTGAGGAGATTAAAAATCTGAGAAATTACCATTTTTTAAAAGAATTTTTTGTGGGAAGAAAGAAAAGAAAGAGAGGTTAGAAACAGTAAATGAGATGTTGAAGTATTACAATCTATTTATAAGAGGATTTCTTATTCCACACTTTCCCTAGTCAGCTTACCTGAAGTCCCTGACTTAGGTAAGTGAGTAGTTATGAAGGGCAGAATTTACAACATCAATGAAAGAGTTACTTTTAGGCAGGTAGGACATAGGAAGATACTGGGTCACACCATACAGAAGTCTCCTACTTTGCCCAAACAAAGGTGTTTTGGCTGTAGAAATTCTCCTTAAACTCATTCTAGTGGCACTGACTATCCAGGCCCCATCTGAATGCTCCCTGAATTCCTAACTACTCAGCCTTAACTTTCTGAATTCCTGTGGGCTGTATCTCTCTAGGGCATGAACAAGACAACTGCTCCATGAGACCACCATAGAAGATAAACTAAAAAATGGATTTCTACAAACTCCTGCCAGCATTTTGAAATGACTGCCCAAACAAATATGTTCTGACAGTTGCAAGAAAAGGATAAATAATAGATTCAGAAAAAAAAAATATCGTCAGCTAATTGTTCTGTGAAACTCTCTTATGTTCCCCTAGGTGTCTGTTACAAATGAAGTTTTTAGTAAATGTAGTTTCCAAAGTAGCCTGACATCTCACCTTGGGATTTGGCAGCTTTGTCTAATGAGCTGCCAGAGAATGGGATGGCAGGCAATGAAGAATTGAGTGCTCTAAGCCTTCCTTCCTCTTCCTTCACTTTACGTTGTTATTATGCAGAAGTGGGTCATGAACATTAAGAGAACTTTATTCAAATGTGGTGATAGATCAGCTGACAAAGTATATGCCTGGCTTGGCGAAGGCAGAAAATCACAAAGTCATCACAGAGTATGGATCATAGAGGGCACATAAATGTCACAAACGACGACCATATTAGCAACCACAAGCCATTCTGCCTCTGAGAAATTTGAATTTCCAACAGAATCAGGGAATTTGGACATTGGCCACACCACAATAGAGAACATGGGCTGGAGGGGTAGGACATGGGGGTAGGTGGTGACATGTCAGGCAGAGAGCAGTGGAGTCCCCCATCCTGAAATGTAAGTGTCTAAATCTTCTTCAGTACAAAATTTTTGGGGATAATTCAGCTCTAATGAGATGCTCTGTATCTGATAAGAATAAACAGCTATTGGCAGTTTTCCACAAGTCAAAGTGGCCTTGGGACATGTTCTCAACCACTTAGTTGCCACGAAGACTTCCAACTATGTTACCATGGAGACAGCTTAGAAATCAAAGATATGACTTAAATTATTAAAGCCTACTAATCTAAGGAGAAACCCTGATAATTTGAATAGTTTTCCATTTAGACTGGCAATACTTATCTTGGAGCAAAAGAGAAATTAACATTATTTTCTCAAAAGTTTATGAACTGTGACACTAGGTTTATCTCACTATATTTATTATTAGTCTAGATGCAGAAATTTTATGGTGCAGTAGCTTACGTAGCTTCATCCTGTCAGTTTGTCAATTTATATATGTATGATTTATAAGATATACTAGAGGATATAGTACAGAGTTGCACATCACAAATGAGTTAACTACCACAGCCCCGCCCCCAAATAATCAATGTTCTATTCTGGTACAGTGTCAGAAGATGGCATACTAATAAGTTGTTGGCAGAAAGGCCTGCCACTTAACTAATATTCAGTACAGCTGATGTCTTGTTAATTAAATATTGTCATGACCATAGGATAGAAGGTTTCTGCAGGGAAGGCCACCCTGTTCCAAGTTTATTCCACAGGGATTCAGGAAGCATTCAGATGGGACCTGGGTAATCAGTGCCACTACAATGAGTTTAAGGAGAACTTCCACAGCCATACCTGTGTTTAGGCCAAGTAGGAGACTTCTGTATGGTGTGACTTGGTATCTGCCCAAGTTCCACCTGCCTGAAAGGAACTCTTTCATTGATGTTATAAATTCTGTCCTTCCTAACCACTCAGCCTAAAATCATAAGCTGAGAGTCATTCTCTTACTTTGACAGCAAATTTACAAACAATGTCTCCAAGGAATGGAAAAATGGAAATCCAAACCCAAAGAAGTCACTTTGGTTGTTGACAGAGAAGACACAAGATCACCAAACAGGTATCGTGGGCCAAAGCAAACCCTCATAAGACTCAGCAAGCAATAATGGGGAAAAAGAGGTTCTCCTTTCAGAGAGAAAAGGCAGCAGAAGTGGCTTGAAGTTTAAGGAATCTTTATCTCCCAAGCCTTCTCTCTTAAGAAGAGAATGAGAGTTTACATGCAGTGAAAATTACCTATATTTACTAAAACTGGAGGGAATCCATTCCTCTAGCATCCATTACTCCTCTGACAGCCCCCTCCTCCTCTTCCTCTCCCTTTCCACAGATCCCTCAATCTGCTTCTCATGTCTATCCACCAACTTCAACATATACAAATTCTGGAAAAGAAAAAAATCACAAGCAGTAGGAACTTCCAATATCCATTATGCCTCTCTTCCTTCCATAGACAACCCCATTTTTATTTGGGAAGAAAATATGCCCAGTAAAAAACACTTACCTCCCCAGACTCCACTGCAGCTCAGAATGGTCATGGAACTCGGTGAGATAAGAGCAGAATAGGGATGCTCTTGTTTTCCTCATTAAAAAGGATAAGAACTTGTTGGTACAAGCCTTCCATTCTTGCTCCTCCTCTTCCTTCCTGCTAGTATCCAGGCACAAAGCTGTAGAGAAAAGGTTAGAAGAACTTTGCTATTTTCTTAAAACCAAGAGTGGGAAAAGCATGTCCTAGGGATGGTAGTGGGAGGTTAAAAGGAAACTTGATCCTTGAGGTTTCCCTTGAGGAATGAGCCTGGACTGCCACCTTTAGACTAATAGTTATATGAGAATAATCAATCTCTCTTTGAAATAAGACATTAATCAGTTTTATGCCACTAAAGATGATCTTGTTTGATATACCATGGCTGCTACTGAACAATGAGGAGACAAATAATGAAATATGAGGGAATGACATGAGAATAAAAGCTTGAAAATAGTGGGAGGAAGCATGGCTTCTGTATCAGTCAGAGCTCCACAAGAGAAAAAGAACCAATGGGAAATATGCATTAAGAGATTTATTGCAAGGAATTAGTGACTGTCGGGGTTGGCTGGGCAAAGCAAAATCTGCAGGGCAAATTGTCGAGAAGGGTAGGCTGAAAACTCTCAGGCAAGAGCTGATTCTGCAATCCATGAGCAAGTTGTGCCTGGTCACCATAATGCACAGCAAAGCCAAAGCAGTATTCATATAGTCTGAGATCTTCATTATTGGCTAGTTGATCATGGTAACCCTAGAACTGAAATATAAGGTCAGCCGACTAAAATCTTACTTGATCTGTATAGGAGGAAAGCTCTAGAGATAGTGAACAGAAGTCTAACTTGAATCACCAAAACAGAGTCACAGGCCCTCACTCAATCCCCAGCTTCAGCCAGTTGATAGGCCCAGATCTCCTTAAATAAAGAGGAGGCCAGATCCTTCTAAGAAGAAATCCTGCTATGCTTCCAAAAAAGTGCCTGTATACTATTAATCTTCTCAGTTGTCCCAAAATGTACCTGAAGCCATTTACTGGAGTAATTGCACATTGAGGAAGGGGAAATAATCAGGCTTTCTAGGGGTTTACCAGATACTGACTCTAAACTGTCACTAATTCCTGGAGACCTAAGTGTCACTTCTCTATCACATCACAGCAAAAGAAGCTTGTGGAGGACAGGTGAATGGAGATCAATGAGTTTGGCTCAGGTCTGTTATAGTAGGCCCAGTGAGTCTAAACACAATGTATGGTTTTTACACCATTTCAAGAAGGTGTAATTGGAATAGATATGCTTACAAACTGGAAGAATATCCACATTGGTTCTCTGATCATGGAATAAGGCGTAGTACTGTAGGAAAGTCCAGTGGAAGCCACTAGAACTGCCTTTACTTAGGAAAATAGTAAACCAAAAGTCATACCATTCTTGTAGAAATTGCAAAGATTAATGCCATGATCAAGGACTTGAAAGATGCAGGGGTGCTTATGCCCAACTCCTAACACATTCCTATTCAGCTTGACTGTTTGGCTTCTGAAGAAGGCAGGTCTTGGAGAATGACAATGAACTATGACAAGTGTAATTAAGTAGGGACTCCAATTGCAGCTGTTCTTCCAAATGTGGTTTCATTTGGAAACACATCCATTGGTACTTGTTATGCAGGAATTGATTTGGGAAATTATTTTTTTTTTCTAGATCTATTAGTAAAGACCATCAGAGGCAGTTTGCTTCCAGCTAGGAAGACAGGCCAAATACCTTTACTGACCTACTTCAGTGGTATATCAACTCTCCAGACCTATGTCATGATCAAGTTTGCAGGGACCTTGACTGCCTTTCCCCTCCACAGAATGTCCATTACATTGATGATGTGATGTTGATTGGTCCTGGTGATCAGGGAATAGCAACTACTCTAACTATATTGATAAGATACTAATAGACCAAAGAATAGAAAATAAATTCCACAACAATTCCAGGGCCTGCCACCTCAGTGAAATTTCTAGAGGCCCACTTGTCTGGGGAATGTTGAGATAGGCTTTCCAAGAGAAAGACAGTTGCTGCACTTGGTACTCCCTGCCAATAAGAAAGAAGTATAACACCTATTAGCCCTCTTTTGATTTAAGGGGCAATGTATACCTCAACCCACTTACCAAGTGATCCATAGGAGCTGCCAGTTTTGAGTGGTGCTCAAAATAAGCGAGGGCTCTGCAACAGGCCCAGGCTGCCATGCAAGGTACTCTGCTACATGGCCTGTACAGCTCAGCAGATCTGGTGGTGCTTGAAGTGGCAGTGGCCCATAAAGATGCTGTTTGAAGCCTTTGGCAGGCCCCTATACATGAATTTTAGTGAAGATCGTTAGGATTTTGGAACAAAGTTATTCCAACCTCTGAAGATAATTACACTCATCTTGAGAAACAACATTTGGTTTGCTGCTGGGCATTGGTAGAGACTGAATACTTGTCCATAGGATATCAAGTTAATGTTAAACCTGAACTGCGCATCATGAACTGGGTGTGTTCTAACTCACCCAGTTATAGAGATGGGCATGCACAGCAGCACTATGAGGTCAGGCTTAAGCAGGTCTTTAGACACAAGTCTGACAAGAAATGATCCAGATGCCCATGGCCTCAATCATGATACATTATATTCTCTCTCTCTCTCTCTCTCTCTCTCACACACACACACACACACACACACACACACACAATATCTATGGCCTCTTAGGAAGTTCTCTATGATCATTTGATTGAAGAAAAAAATCTAAGGCTTGGATTACACATAGTTCTGCACAATATGCAGTTACCAACCAAAGTGGAGAGTTGCAATATTACAGTCCCAATCTGGAAAAACCCAGAAGGTGAAGGGAGGTTCTTCCAGTGGGCTGAACTTCAAGCAATGCACCAGATTGTTCACTTTTCAGGAAAGAGAGATGCCCAAAGATACACGTCTATATCAATTTATGAGCTGTGGCTAATAAATTGTTTGGCGGGATGGTCAGAGACTTGAAAGAAACACAACTAGAAAATTGGTGGCTAGGAAGTCTAGGAAAGAAGTATGTAGAGAGATATGTTCAAATGAGTAGAGTGTAAAGATATTTGTGTCCCTCATGAATGCTCATTAAAAAGTGACCTCAGGGAAGGATTATAATAATCAGGTGGGTTGGACGGCCAGTCTGTGGAGGTTAGTCAGCCTCCTTCCCTGCCATTCCTGTCATTGCCCACTTGGTTCACAAAGAGGCCATGGAGGCAAGAATGGAGGTTATGCATGGGCTCAGCAACATGGACTTCCACTCACCAAGGCCAACCTGGCTACAGCCACTGCTAACTGCCCATTCTGCCAAGAGCCAGCAACTGTGTGAATGAGCTTGGAAACAGATCCTCCCACGGTCGAGCCTTGAGGTGACTACAGCCCTAGCCAACAACTTCACAACAACCCCAGGTCAGACTCGGAGACAGAACCACCAGCCAAGCCGCTTCTTGGTTTCTGATCTAGAGAAACTCAGATATAATAAATGTCTGCTATTTGAAGATGATAGTCTTAAGCTAGTTTGTTACATAACAATGATAATATACACCCAACATGAATAAAACCTTGTCCAGGAGTCCCAGATAACCCAGATGTGATAGTGATAGGAATCTCCAAGAGAGAACACTCACTGCTTTCCTTATTTTAGTTTTCTTTCTTGGTACTTTTTAAAAATTCTTATATTTATATGAAAAGAAGAATCACGCCTTATATTTACCACTGAATAGCTGATTTCCAAAAATTACACATTCTTTTTTATCTATTTCCCTAGAAAACTACATGTAGGCATTAACAGTTGGGGGGAAAGGACTGTTGCCCTCTATATTCTTTTTTTACCTTTCATTCAAGCACTATGATAATGATAGGGACTTATTTAAAAAAAAAAAAAAAGAAAGAAAGAAAGAAAGAAAGAGAGAGGAAGGGACCTGAGCCATAGGGACAGTTGTGTGATGTCTCTGACCCAGTATCAGCCATGAAAAAATAGAATTTATGATGGATATTACAGTTAAAATAGAGAAGTTATAAAATTGTGACAAAATGGGGAAGAACAGGAACATCTCCACTTCTATTTTTTGCTCACCAGAATTAATTTGCCCTTCCTGCAGCACAGAGCTAGGCCACCTCTGAGTGACCAACAACTCTGACCTGAAATCAAACCCAACTTCCACAGCTCTTGTAACCAGGAAGATTTTTTAATTCATGTGTGAGTCCCTACTCACCTGACACTCAAAGAGGAACTGCATCCTTTTGAACAGATTGACTTCCAGGTGTAAATCTATATATTTTAATTGCATTTTTGTTATTGTTGCTGTTCAGAGAAAGATTAATTCTGTGCCCTTGCAACGTAATTTTTCTCTTGGATTTTCTGACAATGAAAATAGGCCCTTAGAGAACTCATCGCTGTGGACAGGTTTCTTTCATCAGAATGCCATTCTTCTTTCTCTCCTCACTAGTAAGATACAGATACTGCACCGCATTCGCTTCAGAAACAGAATCCTTATCTCAAGTCTTTAAGATTTAATCTATTTCATTTTCCATCTTAAGTCTGCAATTATTCACTACAAATCACTTACACATAGCCCTTGGTCATTTTATTCATTTCTAGACGTTAAGAGATCACTCTGATTTTTACCTCAATAGTACTCTACAGGAATTTACTTTCATTTTAAAATGATGCATACTCTTCACTGTGGCAGTTGTCACCTCCTTGCAAAGAATGTATTAAACTACTCATTGGCAGGATCTTCAAATCTAGTGGCACCATGTTGCTGGTGAGCTAAAATTAATTTGCCAGGTAATGAGACAATCTTCTTTGCCCATTTCCCTAATTAATATTTTATATTTAATGGAAATTCTGACCTCACCTTTCTGCCTTCCTCTAAGCAAATGATTACAGACAAAAAAGCTGACCTTGGGTCTTCAAGACCCAGTTTTCCAAACTCTCCAAACTCCACTCGAAGTCATCTGACCTTGCTCTATTCAAGATGGGTTAGCGGAGATGCTGCAGCTACACTACCAGCTGAGGCAGCTGCTGCATTAAGATTTATATCTTAGTTAAGATAAGAAATAAAGCTGATAGTTGCTTCAAAGCTTGGAGCAATGTCTGAGATAGAAATCACAGAAGAGGGTAGGTCCTCAAGAGATATAATTTCTTATAATTATATTTATCATATACAGATAAAAACATGGTATATTACTTTCCTGGGGTTTCAGTAGCAAATTACCACCAACTTGGCCACTTGAAACAACAGAAATTTACTCTTTCACAATTCTGGGAACCAGAAGGCTGAAATCATGGCATCGGTGGGGCTGTGCTCCCTCAGAAATCTCTCCAGGAGGCTCCTTTCCTGCGTCTTCCAGCTTTTGGTGGCTTTAGGCATTCCTTGGCTTGTGGCTACTTCACTCCAATGTCTTATTCCGTGGTCACATTGCCTCCTCCTCCTCTCTGTGTTTTCACTCCTATCTGTCTCAAATTCCCTCTGCCGTTCTCTCATAAAGACATTCATCATTCGAATTAGGGCCAACCTGAGCAATCCCAAATGATCACCTTATCTCAACATCCTTCATTTAATTACACCTGCAAAGACCCTTTTTCCAAATAAAGTCACATTCATAGCTGCCAGGAGTTTGATATGAATATCTTTCGAGGAGTCATTTTTCAGCTGACCACACGTGGGTATATGTGAAAGTCCAGACGTATGCACAAAGGAAACCAATTTCTGCAAGTTGAGGAATGGAATATTGAGTCAGCAAAACACAACCACAGCAATTTAGCATGTTGTTTTGTCTGCTTTGTGTTTATCATAAGTGATTCTGCAAGAATACAAAACTGCAAAAACTTGATCCAATTTTCAAAGTGCCAGAGTAAAATAAAATACAGTTAATGCTAGAATCTTGCTAATTGCAACAGAGAGAGAAATAAGAGAAAAAAGTCTGTGGGCATATGAGTCAGAAAGAATGGGATTTGAATCCTGGCTATGCTGAACTCCAGACCTATATCCATGTATAAATTAACTTGTTTTTTTTTACTAGGAAATAAAGATAATGCATCTTATGATAAAAACAATAGTTTAGAGTGATGCATGAAGAGGCACACTAACCACTGAGGGAGGGTGTCGCAATGGTCCGGGACAGTAAGGAGATTCAGCAAAAGATTCAGCACTTCCTTGTTAGCACCCTTAGGTATGTTATACTTTCTACTTTACTGCATCTTCACAATAATGCTAAGATATAGCTGTGTCATCCACAATTCAGAGGTAAGTAAGGAGGCTCAGAGAAGGTAACTTGCCTGAAGTCTTGCAGCTATTAACTAACACAACTTGAATCGAAATCCAGGTCTTTCTAACCACAAAGTCTATAGAAATGAGAAAAAAAAATAGATAAGGTTGATAGAGAAAAGCTCAATATCAAAACAATCAAATACGTATTCAAATGTTGCCTTGACATGTTGACTATGCCCAATGCCTAGTGAGAGGTGCTGAAACACATAGGAGGGTGAATAAGGCACAGAGCCTGTCCTCAAGAAGCGTCACCCAACTCTGGCTACTGAAAATAGACTAAGATCAGTCATCTGATTGCTTAACTATGAAGCAATAAAGTCCAGTCCAGCATCAAACTGAAAAATTCTTAGCTATCTCTTACCTCAAATCTGAATATCTAGAAGCAGAGCGTTCTAAGTGCAATACCAGCATAAGGTTATGGCTTTTCTGCATTGTTCCCATTCCACAGGGTGTTCCTACCATGACCAGAACCTGCTACCATCTTAATCCCCCCTTGCCCCAACCACCTACCACCACTCCAAAGAGAGGGGACTCAAGCAGTGGTCCTCAGTTCCAACCAGTGAGCCAGGCAACCTCATATACTTTGCCTAGTACTTGTCAATTCCCTTGAGAGTTGTAACCAGCTACTGGTTCTTCTTACTTGGAAACCAAACCCATATTTTAGACAGGATTGGGGTACCCTGGCCCTTTTAAAGTTCAACCTGGTTCCTTGGATAGTGAGACTGCCCTGGATTTGATTGAGGTTTTTCCACATTCATTCAGTCTTCGTTGTAAGGAGACAAGGTTCCTGTCATTTCTTCTGTCCTGAAGCTTTTTCTATTCCCATTGGCCAGCCCTGTCCCAGCAAATGAGCAGAGCTGAATGACAAATCAATGAGCTAAACAAGGAGATATACAGCAAATGAACAAAATGAGCAAGATGTATAATAATGGATTAAATGAACAAGAGGCAAGGCATGGTGGCTCACACCTGTAATCCCAGCACTTTGGGAGGCCAAGCAGGTGGATCACCTGAGGTCAGGAGTTCAAGGCCATCCTGACCAACATGGTGAAGCCCCGTCTCTACTAAAATTACAAAAATTAGCTGGACACGTGTCATGCACCTGTAGTCCCAGCTACTCAGGAGGCTGAGGCTGGAGAATGGCTTGAACCTGGGAGGCAGAGTTTGCAGTGAGCCGAGATCATGCCACTGCACTCCAGCCTGGGTGACAGAGCAAGACTCCATCTCAAAAAGTAAATAAATAAATAAGATATATAATAAATGAATGAAATGATTGGGGGGTATATGGCAAATGAACGAAATGAATAGGGGTATATATATGAATTAAGGTAATCAGGAGCAGACAGTATTTGGAGGTCTCAGTGGGGGCAGAGAGCTGTACACAGGCTCAGGCAGGTCCCCCGGCTGCAGCTGAATAACAGGGTAGCTGGATTTAGACAGGTTCTGTTTCCTTAAATGTTTGTCTCCACATTAATGAGTCAACTTCTGTCATGCATTTAAAGAAATTTTTTTTGTTGCTAAATTATTGTCTCCAGTCAGCTCGAATAAAGGTAGGGTCAGCATTCAAAAGAGCAAAGTATTCCTGTGAATGAAAAATAAGCTAATTCCTAAAGGAGAGAAGGAAATGTTAAACTTTTCAGTAGATGCTATTCCTGACTATATTGATTTTATGTGTGGGGTTTTTTTTTTTTCTAACAATACTAGAGAAAGTGACCCCAAGATTCTCAGAATCAAACATGGCAAATCTCAATAGTGTTCTATTCCAGGAACTGGTCTGACCCAACAAAGGTTTGTTTCACATGCAGACTCAATCACCTAAAATTTATACCGCCCAAAGCACTGAGCCTCCTGTGATTCTGTCAGTGGTAATTTTCTTGAGTTGTATAAGCTTCATTATTAACAAATCCAAAGAGGAAGAAAAACAGGTGCAGGGTACATCTATCCTGTCACATTTCACAGACTGTGGGTTTAAATCACCCAGATGCTTACACATAATCACAAAACAGTATTTATAGCTGACTCCAAAGCATTCAAAGGCTGATGATGCAGTTTACGAATTCGACTACCCTGTTCCATCACTTTACCTACTTTCTTTTCATTTCAGTGCTTGTCATTATCCCCAAGTATTAGGTTGGCAAGAAGAAAAAAAAATAAAACTCAAACTAGTCTATTAAGAATTTAAGGTCTCAGTGAAGATGGCTGGTAAGGATTAATGCAATTGACTAAGATGACATTTTTGGATTATGTGTGTATTTCAATCATCTATGCTTTCCCCAGGCCAGTTCATGTCATGAAAATTGATATTCACTAGCATAGTCATGCCTTCCAGATCCTCCTTACCCTGAGAGTTTGTACGTAGGCTCTTCTCTACTTATAAGATGCAGGCGTGGAGAAATGGCATGATTTAGGATTTCAAAAAGATGGAATTATGCTAATCCCACACCAAAGCCAAGAAGAGCAGGAATGGATTCACACCCTGCTATTCCCATGACCTATGGACCATTGAAAACCACAACTCCTTCCCCAGTTTACTGAAATGTCTTGAAGGCTTTATAAAGGGGGCTTTTCAGGGACAGCATCTGGGAAATGTCACTCAAGGTGGGTCAACATCATCCTGCTCCCTGGGAGGGACAGCACATTTGTTCAATACAAATGTGTATTGTGTATTAAGAGACTTCATCTTTCCTATTTATTTCCTTGGCATTTTCCCAGGCAAGTGGGTCAGAGGGTGAACTTTAAAGTATGATTTGATTACTGACATTCTTGGATTTTTGGTTGTCAGGCATTGCTTAACTCTTGTTACCTCGTACCCTCTGTGTCTGCAAAGTGGTGATTTAGTTCTGACTCACTTGATACACAGGGAAGATAAAAAGGATGATCACAAAACTGCCTTTCACTTAGCACTTACCAAGAATTTGCCATTTACAGCAACATATCAGGTTCTGCGTGGCTTATTACATGAGATGGTCACAACAAGGTACAACCAGGAAACACTTCTTTTTTTCTCCCATTGCTGGTCTGCTACGTCAAAGCTTTCTGTCCCATCCCTGGACAAGAACTCAGGCAGTTCCCACCACTTTCATTCACTTTAAGACTCACTCTTAGATATTGAAAGTCCAGTAGAGTCATATCAAAACACCAAGATCACATTTACAACTTTCTCCTCCCCTTTAACCCAGGCCTAGCCTGCAGGTCAGACAACTACAGTAGGTATAAGGGTGCCCAAATTGGTCTCTCATGTCTTTTCTGCCTTTCCTTCTCTATCTTCCTTCTCTCTCAGCCTCATAGAGCCAAAGGGGAAGAGGAGCAAACTACAGAAACTCCCCCTGAGATCACCCCAGCTGGACATCAGCCCTCAAGTGATGAAGACGTCCATACTTCCAAGGTTCCCCGCAGCTGTGTTGAGCTCTCAGACCTGGGCAAGGGGCTCTCTGGCCAGCCTCCTTCAATCTTGCTCTAATAAAGGCAGGAGGCAGACAAATGCCTAGGCAGCTAGGGAAGGGTCTCGGGTGAGACCCCCCCTTCAAGCTTAAAGCAGCCTGAAAGCTGAAAGACCAGAGTGCTGGTTCCAGATGAAACCTGCAACCCAGAGGGAAAACTTCTGACCCTGTTTGCCCACCCTTTCCCAATTGATTCTTTCTAAATAAGGCCTTTCAACCAATCAAATGCTGCCTTTTCCAATACTATCTATGGCTTGCCAGGGCGTGCCTGCCTGCGCACTGGGGGAATGGGATGGAGCCACCAGGAATTCATGCCTTATGCAAGGGAGGAGTGGCCTCTTGAGCGCGTGTGTGGTAGCCCTGATATTCAATTAGGGAGGTGAAAACCTGTTGGCAGGACCTCCCCTCTTTTGCCAAGAGCTTTTTTTCGCTTAATAAATTCCATCCTTCTCACCATTCAATGTTTCTGCATGCCTAATTTTTTCTAGCTGTGAGACAAGAACATACATTTAGCTGAACTAAGGAGCAAAAATCCTGCATCACCTCCATCTCCTATCCTCAGCAGTCAAACCCACAAAAGATCTAACTGTAGGTGATCTTTGGAAAGGATCTCATCCAGATGGCCCTGTTACTTTGGTCCTTGGGAAATCAGCATTGTTATAAATCCACCCAGGTACAACCCACCCACCCTCTGCCTCTGTGGGCTACTTCAGATACTCTCCTGCCTTCAGAACTTGCAGGACACAGGCTTCAGTCTTAATGTCACATCTGTGGACACATGAGGTTTCCCAGGAACTCCCTCTCCATGCTCCATACGGATGGTGACACTCCCCAACAGACCTCCCGCCAGGACTGAAGAACCAATCCTCCCTTCTGTAGGCTGCGGGCACTGCCAGTCTCTACAGGGGTCCTCCTGGGAGGTCTCACTTGCTGGAGGAGGGGAAGAGTTGTTGGAAACACCCTGAGAAAAAGGGCAGAGATCTCTATTTATGTGGACTCCTTCCAATAAAACCCATTCGAATTTCTTTTCATTTCTTTATAAGCTGAAAATGCAGCCGGGTTGGGGGTGCTATTTGCTGGATCAGATTTTCTATCTTTTAGTAAGACTGGCTTGGATGTGTCTATTACTTGTCTTTCCAAATGTGAGGATACTTATCCCCTAGTCTAAGGTTTTGGACTTTGATAGGGTTTGGCTGTGTCCTCACCCAAATCTCATCTTGAATTGTAGCTCCCATAATTCCCATATGTTGTGGGTGGGACTCAGTGGGAGATAATTGAATCATGGGGGCAGTTTCCTCCATACTGTTCTCATGGAAGTGAAGAAGTCTCATGAGATCTGATGATTTTATAAGGGGTTTCCCCTTTCGCTTGGCTATCATTTCTCTCTTGTCTGTCACCATGTAAGATGTGCCTTTCACCTTCTGTCATGATTGTGAGGCCTCCCAGCCACATGGAACTGTGAGTCCATTAAACTTCTTTTTCTTTATAAATTATCCAGTCTCAGGTATGTCTTTAACAGCAGTGTGAAAACAGACTAATACGGACTTCAACCAAATTTTGGAGATTGACCTTCCATTGACATTCTATTACACATCTACCACACATGTAAAATCCAGATGTCCACTTCCCTTTCTTGCTCAGATTCCAGCCTCCTAACATATAAGGATAAGCACAGGCTTTATACAGCTGTGAGTGGCTCCTGAGGAGCTGTTCTCAGTATCAAGACTTCATCCTCCATCCCTCCTAACCCCCACCATGAGCAACTTTTCACAGCACTAATGGCCATGTGCAGAAATCCTGACTGTCAACTCAACAGGATGAGGCTTCCTCTCCAGGATAGGAGTGAGTCTTCCATTTCCCCCCGGCTGTTGCAAGAAGCTATACCTTCATGAATTTCTTCACTAAAGGGTTAGGACAAGTTTTAAAAAGGAATTACAACATGGAGAGAAGGAGAGGCTGTTTTCATTAACTACTTCCAGAAGCCAGAGGGAAAGTCCCCAAGGAAATGAACACTCCACAAGAGGATCATTCATGGATACTCCACAGATCCTACCTGGCTGCCCTGCCCTGCGGTTCCTGCTTCTCTCTCTCCCACTCACCTCTTTCTGCAAGTGTCCATGTGTGAATTCCACCCATCTCTCAGTGAAATCATCCCTATCCACAGAAAGGAGTCTCACTCTCCTGGATCTTACAGAATCTCTATTTTTGCATAGTATGTTATAATATAAAGTCTTTCCAACAATGAGAAAACTGTGATGAATCATATACTAAAGATCTGTGCACCCTCCTCCAAGCTTTATCAAATCTAAACACTTTTGCTATATTTACCTGTGATTCTTTTTCTAAAAAGTAACAATATTTTACAAAAATAATTAAATCCCATAATCCTAACACTTCCCACCCCATGCCCTCCTTCCTCCCTCATCCCCTAACTAGAGGAAACTGCTTTAGGGATATGATGTTTTGCCTCATGCATTTTTCTCAAGTCTACACTTTTGGGGCTGGAGAAGTCTAGGGTTTGCTTTCCCATGATGCCAGCAGGATTTCCAAGCTCCTCAAAACATTTCAAAGTGGGGAAAAGTGGTGGAATCTGACTATGCAGACACCATCGTATAAAGTGAATATGGGTCTTCCAGGATGAGTTTCCCTTTTCCGCTCCTTAACTCATTTATTTCACACATTCATTATTCACAATTAGTGGATTGCCAGGCACTGTTCTAAACTCTGGGAACATGGTAAAGACCAAGACTGAGAAACCCCTCCCTAGAGGGCTTACATTCCAATGAGGGGAGAGGGACAAGACGAAGATAACTCAACAGATCAGAATACATTAGATAAGTGCTCGGTAGAAAAGGGGGAAGGAGGAGGAGGAGCCAAGGTGGCCGAATAGGAATAGCTCCAATCTACAGCTCCCAGCGTAAGCGACGCAGAAGTTGGGTGATTTCTGCATTTCCATCTGAGGTACCGGGTTCATCTCACTAGGGAGTGCCAGAGAGTGGGCGCAGGATAGTGGGTGCAGCGCACCGTGAGCCAGCTGAAGCAGGGTGAGGCATTGCCTCACTCAGGAAGCACAAGGGGTCAGGGAGTTCCCTTCCCTGGTCAAGGAAAGGGTGACAGATGGCACCTGGAAAATCGGGCCACTCCCACCCGAATACTGCGGTTTTCTGACAGGCTTACGAAGTGGCGCACCAGGAGATTATATCCCGCACATGGCTCAGAGGGTCCTACGCCCATGGAGTCTCACTGATTGCTAGCACAGCAGTCTGAGATCAAACTGCAAGGCAGCAGCAAGGCTTGGGGGAGTGGGGTGCCCGCCATTGCCCAGGCTCGCTTAGGTAAATAAAGCAGCCAGGAAGCTCGAACTGGGTGGAGCCCACCACAGCTCAAGGAGGCCTGCCTGCCTCTGTAGGCTCCACCTCTGGGGGCAGGGCACAGACAAACAAAAAGAAAGCAGTAACCTCTGCAGACTTAAATGTCCCTGTCTGACAGCTTTGAGGAAAGCAGGTGTTCTCCCAGCACGCAGCTGGAGATCTGAGAACGGGCAGACTGCCTCCTCAAGTGGGTCCCTGACCCCTGACCCCCGAGCAGCCTAACTGGGAGGCACCCCCTATTAGGGGCAGACTGACACCTCACACGGCCGGGTACTCCTCTGAGACAAAACTTCCAGAGGAACGATCAGACAGCAGCATTTGTGGATCACGAAAATCCGCAGTTCTGCAGACACCGCTGCTGATACCCAGGCAAACAGGGTCTGGAGTGGACCTCTAGCAAATTCCAACAGACCTGCAGCTGAGGGTCCTGTCTCTTAGAAGGAAAACTAACAAACAGAAAGGACATCCACACCAAAAACCCATCTGTACATCACCATCATAAAAGACCAAAAGTAGTTAAAACCACAAAGATGGGGAAAAAGCAGAGCAGAAAAACTGGAAACTCTAAAAAGCAGAGCACCTCTCCTCCTCCAAAGGAACACAGTTCCTCACCAGCAATGGAAAAAAGCTGGACGGAGAATGCCTTTGACGAGTTGAGAGAAGAAGTCTTCAGATGATCAAACTACTCCAAGCTACAGGAGTAAATTCAAACCAAAGGCAAAGAAGTTGAAAACTTTGAAAAAAATTTAGATGAATATATAACTAGAATAACCAATACAGAGAAGTGCTTAAAGGAGCTGATGGAGCTGAAAGCCAAGGCTCGAGAACTACGTGAAGAATGCAGAAGCCTCAGGAGCCGATGCGATCAACAGGAAAAAAGGGTATCAGTGATGGAAGATCAAATGAATGAAATGAAGCGAGAAGGGATGTTTAGAGAAAAAAGAATAAAAAGAAATGAACAAAGCCTCCAAGAAATATGGGACTATGTGAAAAGACCAAATCTGCATCTTATTGGTGTACCTGAAAGTGACGGGGAGAATGGAACCAAGTTGGAAAACACTCTGCAGGATATTATCCAGGAGAACTTCCCCAATCTAGCAAGGCAGGCCAACATTCACATTCAGGAAATACAGAGAACGCCACAAAGATACTCCTCGAGAAGAGCAATTCCAAGACACATAATTGTCAGATTCACCAAAGTTGAAACGAAGGAAAAAAT